>NC_049987.1:412556-416062 GCF_000003815.2 Branchiostoma floridae | reverse complement strand
CCGACGGGTTGCACCAATGAGGTGAGTTTTTTCACAACTTTTTGATACTTGATACCCTTAGACAAGATAAGGACAGTACAAGGACACATGGTGGCTTAGTTGAAGACCAGTTTATTCAAATTATACAACATTTTGGCTGTTTTTCTGAGTTTGTAACACGCCCCCCTCCCCCATGAGTCAAACAGATAATTGGCGCTTGGAATACAGAAGAAAGATTGAGGCTAACATACGTAGAGAGCCTGGATCAACATGTATTTTTTGGAAAGGAGGTTTGAAATCAGCTTTGTCAGTCTACGGAGGGATTAATGTCTGTTGGTTCCCTGATACGCCTGCCTTTACAACTAAGAAGTGGCCTGTACATAGAGTGTCTTACATGGTTTATTCTGGCCAGCTGCACCTTGACAAAGCTATACATGTCTCTCATCTCTGTCATCAACCTCTCTGTGTGAACTATCTACACCTATCTTACGAGCCTCAGTCTGTCAACAACGGGAGAAAGTCCTGCCGACGCCGCGGAGTATGTCGGACACATACAGGTTGGCCAGACTGTATTCTGTAGGTGCTTAGGTAAGCTACATTCTATCAGTCCTTAGTCTGCATCTGATCCACTTGGTGACTCCTGCTCTGCGGGACGGGTGTATGAATGTTCTCTGTTGTCTACCTTCTTCTTCTTCCTTGGTGCCCTACCTGTACCTGTCACTGCTCTCTTGCTTTTGTAAGTTCCCTGCTCTTTTCTTTTGTCATATGAAGCAAACCTTCTCAATGTCTTGGCTTTTTGTCTTTTCTGGTTTGCTACCTCCATCTTGTACGCACGGTGATAGTTCTGTGTCTTTTCCATCCCTTCCATGCAGGAACGACCGCGGAGTTTGGTGAAAACGGTATATTGGCTGCGGCACGTTTGCGGGCTATCGACATCCCGGTTCCATTGTTGGAGGAGTGTAGTCCAGAGTGCACTCTGCCCGGAAAGGTACGAGATCTGTTCACATTTTTTGGACATGTCTTGCTAATCTGTCTATTAACAGACTCTACTTTGTTGGTGGTTCGCCCACGTCTTGTCACCTTCAAAGCCTCCTTTCCTAGCCTGTGCTCCATGATTTTTCCTAACTCCTTCAGGTCAGCGTCGGTCGGGTCCAGCTTTCCCTTCGCCTTCTCTTGTAACTCTTGAAACTTCCATTTGTATGGGTGCCTGCACACGAGGGAACCGGACTTACATCTGCTGTGATCTCCACTATAGCAATATGGAATTGCTTGCATAACCTGTTTCATTTTTCCAGCCATGACCCTCTGGTTACGGAACTTCTTTAGTCCCAGGACGTGTTCAGTATTTAGCCTTATGGCCAAGTCATTGCCGAAGCGGTCCCTGATCCACTTTCTCTCTTCCTGGGTTTTTCCTGGAAACATCTGCTTGGACCACTTGCCTCCGCTCACCTTGCGCCTGATAGCTTTTGAAAGGTGCACAATGTCTTTGAAGACTTTGAGATCATTCAGTCCTGCTTCCTCCATGACTTCTTTCATTCCAGAGGAGAAGCTGCTATCACCATCTTCAGTTAACTCAGCAACAATTGTTTTGCTAGGCCCAGACATCAGTTTCTTGGCAATCTCTATGGCAGCCTGTCTTTCATCCCCTATAACGGCTGACTGTGGGATGTTCGCTGAACACTTGTGGGATGGGACTTCCTTCTTCCCCTCTCCTCTGCTACATTGTTGACAGTTCTTGTTCTTGACATGAGTGCAGATGACCCACTTCCTTTTTGTCACATTTTCAGCTACATTGGTGACACAGTTGCCAGACGGTTGACCTGGTTTCTTCCCCCTTCCAGAACGGAGCGGGCTTTGGTAGCGAGAGTCGGCTTCTATTGGGATGCCGCTGTCCGGTTCGTTTCCTTTCACTGCATGGACTTCCTTCACCGTCTCTCGCAAAGCTTCCATGTCCTTCTCGTTTAAGGAAACCATCTTGTCACTGTATTTATTTGCTAAGTTCTGGAGTCCTCCCGTGGTTGGCACTGAGATGTCCAGTGCAGCTGCAACTTCTCTGAGCACTTGCGGTCCTATGGGACTGTTAAACATGGCGACTTGTGCTGCCATGTTAGGTTCTGCGACCTTGGGTCCTCGTTTTCCTGGTTCGTCTGACGGCACCACCCCATAAAACTTACTGTGATGCGATTCATAGTTGCACTCGTCGCACACCAGTGTCTCCGAAGTGGTCAGGCCTTTCTTCTGCTCCTTCCGGGCTGACACTCTGACCAGTCCCTTGCAGTCTGTTTGGATCTTGTCGTGGTGTCTCTGTGCACTCACACAGGCATGGACCGCTGTCTTCGCATGCCACATGCGGTAGCCCTCCACTTCATCGCTGTCTGTCTTCTCCCCAATGAATCTCGCAATCCGGCTTCCTTGCAGTTTTGTATGACGGAGCACCATTGTTGTTCCCACTTCATTCAGAGTTTCAATGTCATTCTGTATGATGTTTCCCTTCCTATCTCGGTTGACATACAGACTGTCCTGGTCTTGTGTTGGCCTATGGTATGAAGAAATGGGTGTTACCTTCGTGATCGTAAGACCCTTGTTCCACGGTTTGTTTCCCGCCCTGAACTGGCCGGCATGTCGAAGCCTCATCTTCTTTCTTCTCCTCGGCATGATGTGGTGTTGATGTGAGAAGGTATGTAGGTAGGTAGGCAGGTAGGTAGAAAGGCAGGCAGACAGGGTATGGGCCGAATTGTCACATACCAGCTCTTTTAAGATAGTCCGGCTCAGGGGGAGTGACAATTTGTACCACATGGAGTTGTTAGCCTTGGCCATTTCTCACCTGAGTGTGTGTCACAGCCTGCCTGTGTTTCTGGGTGTGTGACTGTGTGGCTTGCCATTTTCTCATGAGAAAGGATGCTTTCCAGTGATTTTAATTGAGTTTGTGTATTAGCACTAGCTCCAGGCAAGTGCCATGACTTGGTTTCAGATACTGACAGTGGCATACTAGGCAGAAATATCATATTAAAGGTGTTCTAAAAACTTAGAACATGGCCACTATCCCTCAGCCAATGGGAGCCCTTCAATTACTGTGATTATATCCACATAGTGCAGAAAAGTGTTGTATTATCCAAAAAGTGTGGTACTATCTAAAATTTGCATAAAATAAAGCCACACTTTTTGGATAGTACCACACTTTTTAGATAATCCAACACTTTTTCTGCACCACTGGTCAGCTCTCACACTGTGCTAATTGCCTAGGGGATTAGAGAGGATTAAGACACAAAGACTCAATGTCATAAAAGTAAACAACAGTTTAATGCTTTCCATAACTGTAACAAAGACCTGGGGTCTTCAGAAACTAACAAGGTCACTGCTTTCTATAACTGTTACAAAGAACCAGATCTTCAGAAAATAACTAGTTTACTGCTTTCTATAACTGTAACAAAGAACCTAGGTCTTCAGAAAATAACAAGGTCACTGCTTTCTATAACTGTTACAAAGAACCAGGTCTTCAGAAAATAACTAGTGTACTGCTTTCCATA
>NC_049987.1:411204-412118 GCF_000003815.2 Branchiostoma floridae | reverse complement strand
CATACTGGAAAAACTGGATACCAAAGCTGAGATCCTCAGATTCAACAGGATTCAACAAATCGTCAAGTCCCAAGTCGAAGTTAAGATCCATGATAGACACACCACGCTCCCTCACAGTGTCCTTCCCGTGTGAGACTGGGAGCAGACTGCTGGGCTTAACAAGCAGAAAAATTCTAGCGGGAAAATCTGCAAGACCACACACATCTGGTGCCAGGAGCCATAAACCACACCATGTGGTAATTCTGGTGCCAGGTGCTTCGCCTCGGGTGTTAAAAGAACCCCCTTGTGGGTGGGGCAACCCCTATTTCCACATAATCAAGCCACGCCCATCATCTATCTATTACATAAAGGTGAGATTCTGGTATTCATTTTTGTATTATACATATTTCCAAAGTTCAAAAAAGAAGAAATTTTAAGTCCAAAACAGAGGAAAGCATGTAGATCTATCAGAGTGACCAGTGGTTACCAGTGGTTGACATTGTCTGTGTCTTTTTTTCACAATTTTTGACCTCATCCATGTTGGCACTTTGATCCACTTCCCTCCCCACCCACTGCCTTGTCAGCATTTGAAAACAGCCATTGACACTTGTCAGGAAAATCATTGCTGCGCAGTCATATTTCATTGAAATTTTTTCAAACAAGGAGAAGTTGTTGAAAACTACTTTCATCATTGTTTGGTAGGGTTGTCATCTGTTAATTCTCAAGTTCAGGGGGGTGACAGGGCAAATTTCGGTATTTCCGGACTTGCGCAGATGTCCCAGTTTTAGTGCCCTCAGAATGCTTAGGTAGGCTTGGGAAAAGTGGCTGTAGAAATGTTTTCCTTGGGATATTTTTGTATTTTGGAGGTGCATCTTATAGGTAAGGGTTGTAGCTTCTATATTGTGTTGAAAACCAGATTTGTAGCAATATTTGTG
>NC_049987.1:405472-411104 GCF_000003815.2 Branchiostoma floridae | reverse complement strand
AGGCAGTCACAAGGGCTGAAAAGGCCACCCCCTATGTTTTGATATCGTATTACATGATTCCACCGTAAATTTTTCCTTTTTTTTTCCGTCAAATTAATCTTTAGAGGGCTGACAACCATGCCAATGTGAGTTTTTCATGTTCTAAAAGTCCGGTAGGTGATTTTTGACAGCCTCTTTCTCCCATGATCCCTGTTGTTAAGCATATGCATAGGAAATGCCGTATTGTAGCCTGAGCCTGGAACGTAAATAATGGCGGCCAAAATGTAACCAATGACCTTTTGACCCTTTAATGGGGTCCTCTAGCGATTTAAACAAGAATCGCACTTCTGATACAACATTAGCCATCGGTATTTATAAACATCCGACTGTGGATTGTGGATTCGGTAACTAGGACCGTAAGTCTACTGGCAAGAATAACAGGTTTCACACCTGCATACGAGGTATTGAACGTCTACAATATTCGAACGGTAGTGTCCTTGATTGGATCGAGGATAAGTTTACCTGATTGGCTACCTCAATAGCCCCTGCTCTGGTGACTGGGAATCCCCGCCAGTCCAGGACGAGCACGTGGCGAGCCAAGACGAGCAACTGTATACAAATGCTCAGATGGTCGGCATATAATAGTTAATCAACCAGTTAAAGAACGTGGTTAATATTTTCTTCATCCTAAAACAACAGGAAGAAGACAACGTTCCGGTGTCAAACACCAACAATTTTGCTAAGAATGATGAGGATACTTTCAAGCCGAGCGATGTGGACGCAAGGCTAAACAGTGTATAACTGACAAGTGTCCGCCATGTTCAGACTATATTGTCTGTTTGCACTATAATGAACACAACAAAACTCCATTGTCGGCTCTTGTGATAAGGCCGTGCCGAACAGCAAAAAGGTAAACAATCGTTTTAATCGTAGCCGGTAAGTAGGTAAACACAATAATGTTACCTGAAGTTCCGTGAAGCACACAGAGCTCCTTCTTCCCATCTTCTGGAACATACTTACCAGGAAGAAGTAGAATCATAAGAATGCTCCGCAACCACGCCCGGGACGGTCAATCCTGAGTGAGCGGAGTTCGGAGGAATACCGCCGACCATTTGCCGGCAGCATTCGCAATGTTTGCATTGTTTGCATAACAATGGTTTATTAGAAAGGACACGTGTTCCTCGTAAAGAACAATATTCTATCAAGACTACCAAAACATGTTAGACTCGTCAACATGAAACATGTTAAATCTTGTTGTCTAAAGTAACAACAAAGAGCCAGACGTTGAACATACATGTGTATTAACTACGTGCGTGACTAGTCACACAACGTCCCAGACGAATTCAATTTCGTCAATTGTCTTTGTGGAGCATTCTCCGTGATAATGCTAATTACGGACACACATTTCTAGTATGGCTAAATGATTGATAACTTTATTGCCATAAAAAAGCTTCCCTCAGGGACAAGCTTTAACATAAGCTCCCAATATTTTATTCACCTGGAGCTACTCTTGTCAGACAACTGCGACGTATCATAGTCAGCAGAAGAAGAAGGGGAGGCCCCTTTCTGTGCCGATTGACGTCTTTCCTAAGTCAACCGCTCATAAAACGACTTTAAATTATGGGGAAAACTGCTGGACGCTCCTCCTAGACGAGCGTAGAATGCAACGGCAACATGCCTAACAGCGTGTTCAACATGGAAGCTTATCCGAGCAACCATAACGGAGCGACCGGAGCCCGTAATCTACTTACAGTATCCATTGAGATGTCGATTACCCCGATCGGCCCACGTGGCACGGCGGCTGCCGCTCCTTCTGAATATGGATGGAGCCACGAGAACAGTCTTCCACCGTTCTCGAATCTTTAGCGTCACCTGGCGCAAAGAATTACCTCAATTCTCCGTGCCTGCTGCACCGAAAGGGCCAGTGCCTCAACCTCGGGCACCATGGCCATAGCGGCCGTCTGTGGCTGCGCTATCCTCCAGGTTTTTCGGCCTGGTGCGCCGATAATGCCAGCTCCGTGTAAGGCACAAGGTATGACGGCCGACTGTATACGTAGCCTCGCCGATAACCTCCAGGTTCTACGGCATGCTTGGCCAATTCTTCCCGTGCATGTTGCGCCGAAAGGGCCTTTTGGTCCTTCCCAGCGCCTGGCAAGCCTTGAGCGCTAAGCTCGACCGCCAGTACCGATAGTAGCCCGCCGATAGGGGCTTTTCACCCTTCCCGGTCTTACGGCCTGCTGCGACGATAGTAGCCGGCCGACAGGGGCTTACCCTATCGGCGGCATGGTGCGCCGAAAGTGGTTCTTCTCGTAGCCAACAACGAAAAACTGAGTCACTACCGGATCGTACCGGAGCAAACTCGATGCGTGCACCTTGCGCGAAGCACAAAAGGAAATGATGATTGGGAAGGGGCGTCATCACGTGAGGTCCCATCATGCTTTGCTTTTCTTTTCTTTGTATGTGTGCACCATCTAGCGATTCCCAGGAATACTGCATATTGTACTCTCCCTGAACAAGGTCGAGTCAGTGAGGTATAATCCTCTTTGAAGTACCCACACTGCAGTACCCTCCTCTATCACTAGGAAACACTGACTGCAGTACCGTCGTATATCAATAGGAGGCATGCCTAACGTCTCACCTTGTCGTAGTCGTACTGGGACGAACACCTGGGGTCGAAGCGCAGGTACAGACACCTGGCGCCCGGGATCTTATTACTAGGAAACACTGACTGCAGTACTGTCATGTATCCCTAGGTGGCGTGCCTAAGGTCTCACCTTGTCGTAATCATACTGGGACGAACACCTGGGGTCGAAGCGCAGGTACAGACACCTGGCGCCCAGGATCTTATTACTAGGAAACACTGACTGCAGTACCGTCGTATATCACTAGGAGGAGTGCCTAAGGTCTCACCTTGTCGTAGTCGTACTGAGACGAACACCTAGGGTCGAAGCGCAGGTAGAGACACCTGGCGCCCGGGATCTGGACGGTCTCGCGGAACTTGTAGTTGTCCCGGACGGGGTGGATGGACTCGACGGACTTCCCTGTGGCCCAGGGCGCAGGAACCTTCACCCCGAACAGGAAACCTGCGTCCTCCTCGGTGTCATGTTTCATCCTGGGTCAGGGGTCACACAGAAGTTAGCTTCTACATCAAAGCACTGATAGTAACTTCTGGTTCATCTTTAGACAGCTTGAGCCAGATCTTAACAATAAAGAGAGGAGGGAACTTTTCTGTTTGCAAACACACACAAACAATCATGCACACACACATGCACAATGTGTACATGCACTCACACGTAAACACACACACAGTCACACATACAAGTACTAATGTGCACACACACATGTACACATGCACACTTACACTAAGGCACAAACACACACATCCATGCACCACACTACGCACACACACACGCACATGTGCATGCACACACATACTTACTCGTCTGTCTGCTTGCCTCCCCCGATGAGCTCCACCACGTCGGATGTGGGGGTGTGGGGCGGATCCTCCACCCCGGGGCACACACATACACTAACACACACACACACACACACACACACACACACACACTTACTCGTCTGTCTGCTTGCCTCCCCCGATGAGCTCGACCACGTCGGATGTGGGGGTGGGGGGCGGATCCTCCACCCCGGGGCGGCACGCCTGCGTCTTCAGCAGCAAGGCACACTGGGAAACACACAGCACAGGAATCTTAGACTCAACATTGTATGGCTAATGTGTAGATCTCAGGACGTGAAGTGTTAGAACTGTGCAGTGATCAGCTTCTGTCTGTGTAAAATATAGCTTGTTAGTTATCTTATTGGACAACACAAACACTCAAGTCCTACTCCCATTAGCCAGTAAGTTAGAAAGATATAGTTAGCTTTTTAGTTAGCTAGTTAGGTAGGTAACAAGTTACCTGATGGGACAGCAAGATAGGGCATTGGCCAGCAGCAGGTACTCCAGGTTGCCATGGGTGATGTTGGTTAATAAGTTAGTTGCTTAGTTAGCTGCTTAGTTAGCTGCTTAGTTAGCTAGTTAGCTAGTTAGTTACTTAGCTAGTTACCTGGCTGGACAGCACGACCAGCTGCACCAGCTGAGGCATCAGGGCGTCGGCCAGCGGCAGGTACTTCAGGTTGCCATGGTGATGTTAGTTAATAAGTTAGCTAGTTAGCTAGTTAGTTACCTGGCTGGACAGCACGACCAGCTGCACCAGCTGTGGCATCAGGGCGTCGGCCAGCGGCAGGTACTTCAGGTTGCCGTGGGTGAGTGATGTCATCAGCACGGGCAGGAGGTGACCCAGCACCGTCGCCTTGGCAACCCGCTCCAGGCCCTGGAACCTGCATTCCCGCTCCTCCGCCCCGCTCGCTGAGAAGGAGCGACAAACGTCCAGCAGAACCTCCAGCACCTGCAGGTCAGAGTTCAAAAGTCAGGTCAACAAGAGTTCAAAGGTTAAGTTATCAGCTACAAAAGTTCAAAGGTCAAGTTATCAGTTACAAGAGTTCAAAGGTCAAGCTATTCATTTCAAGGGTTCATAGGTGGAGTGCTATCAAACAATGATCTGGCTTAGAGCTCAACTAAACAATCAACAGTTAAAATTTCAGACATCACTGATTTACATTCAAGAACTATCATCTTTCCAACATAACTGCATTTTAACTCCACCAGACAAAGCCTCATGTCTGTAAGTTTTCTGAGCTCACCTCCTGACAGCCCAGGAGGATCTTGGTGGCCAGGCCCAGCACAGCTCCCTGGATCATCTGTGGGGGAACAATGGGACACTTCAGGTAACACTTCAGTCATACATACGGACACACACACACACAGGCCCAGCACAGCTCCCTGGATCATCTGTAGGGAAACAATGGGACACACTTAGTCATACACACGGACACACACACACACACAGGCCCAGCACCGCTCCCTGGATCATCTGTGGGGGAACAATGGGACACTTCAGGTAACACTTCAGTCATACATACGGACACACACACACACAGGCCCAGCACAGCTCCCTGGATCATCTGTGGGGAACAATGGGACAAACTTAAGTCATGTAAAAGGACACACACATAGACAGACACACACACAGAAACATGCTCCCTGGATAATCTGTAGGGGAACAATAATAATGGTACACTTTAGCTCACACTTAAGTCATGCATACGGACACACACACAGACAAACACACGGACACACACACACACACAAACACACACTCAGACAGACACTCCCTGGATCATCTGTAGGGGTACAAGGGACACTTCAGGTTACATTAATTTTCAGACTTACCAACCTAAAACTGTTCATGGACACCTCGCTGTCTAAATTTAGGTTATCTATTCACAACTTGGCCGTGTACAAGTGTGATCTACAGTTAGCTGACCAACGTGGTGGAACTCTTCAGACTTACCTCGTGTAGCTTGTTTGTTTTGCTCTGTCCCTCGCTGCTGTGTTTGTCGTGGCTCACGGTAACGACCGCGCTCATCACGTGGGACAGCAGCGCCATGATGTACCGCAGGCACGGAGACGCTTTCTGGCAATCAAACAATCAATCAATCAATCAATCAATATCTTGTATGGATGGTCAGCATAGATACATGTATGTGAAGCAGTGCGGTTTTGTTGCTTTGTCAGATTGGAAACAGGGATACAAAC
>NC_049987.1:400870-402571 GCF_000003815.2 Branchiostoma floridae | reverse complement strand
AGTAACTTATGTTCAGCTGCAGGGATTTAGTGAACATTACCCACCCATGGACAGCACAGACTTATTTATCTACTCTCGCACTCAGTCAATGATGATTGGGAAGGGGCGTCATCACGTGAGGTCCCATCATGCTTTGCTTTTCTTTTCTTTGTATGTGTGCACCATCTAGCGATTCCCAGGAATACTGCATATTGTACTCTCCCTGAACAAGGTCTCGTATGAGGTATAATTCAGATTATACTGTAGATGGTAAGTACATCTTAGCATAACCCCCAATTTTATGGAATAGAGCTTCGTGTAATATCAGACTGAATAAACTATTCAAATGGCAAAGAAACTGATATTGTCTGATTGTGTTCGTGTAATCTTTTGTTTTGTTTACATGATTTGCAGTTCTTCAGTTCATAGGCACTTAGGCAGTAGGCATGTAGGCAGGTCATAGAAATCTATTTGACCTTTTTCCTCAGTTGATGACCTTTGCTGGTCCGAGCACGAGCTGTCGGAAGGTCGCGGAGTACGGCGGGAACACGCTGGGGTACGGCAGCCGCAGCGTCCTTGGGTCGGGCTGGCCAAAGGACCTGGTCAAGGTCAGGGGCAGCATTTTTTTATCTTCATCAATTTTATCCCAAGCCAGATGTTACTGTCGTTTACAATGCAGGGTGGGTCATACAGAGAACTGTTACTGCAGTAGCAGCATCTCTTCTCTTTGAGTCAAGAAATATCATTGCAGGGATGAGGAATTAACTCACTCAGTAGGAGAAGCAAACTAAGGCTGCTTGCGAATTTCCCCATTGAGACCTTTAAGGTTTTAATCTACTTCTCTTTTATGGTTTATCATCCTCGAGATTTGGGTCTCATCAAACACCAGACATCCATTTATAGTCCTTTCCGAGGGATGACCCCAACCTAACCACTACACCAAATGATGCCACAGAATACTAGTGTCAGGGTAACCGAGCATGTAGAGTCTGTAGTCATGGTGTATTTCAGTCAGACTGGCCATGCAGGAGACCTGGTTGTGATAGAGGAATGGACTAGCTACAGCCATTGTTGTGTTTCCAATGTTTGACATTTCCTGAGGGTTTTGTTACTGAGGAAACATTGAGAAGGCGTTTGGGGTGGAAGATTTGTTCCTTTTCCTTATAAGGTTTTGTTTCTGAGGAAGGAGTTTGGGCTAGAAGATTTGTTCCTTGTTTCTGAGTTATTTCTTGAAAAAACATTGAGAAGGAGTTTGGGGTGGAAGAGTTGTTCCTTGTTTCCTCCCGCAGGTTGACGGGGACACGGTGACGTTCTCGTTTGAGATGCGGAGCGGTCGTGAGCACAACACGCCGGACCGCGCCATGTGGGGGTTCCTGATCACGGTGCGGGCGCATGAGGCTTCCGAGAACGTGTCTGGGGGGCTCCCGTTCCTGACAGACCTGGCGCTGGGGCTGTCTGTGCTGGCCTGTAACATGCTGCATATCCTGTACCGGGGGCCAGAGGTCTCACCTGAGGAACAGGCCTGCGGACACCTGCTCAAATCTCGACTGCTACGAATTTCAAGAAATCCACCTATGCACAGTGGCACACAGACCGCTTCCGCCAGGACCAATGTCTCCTCGGATGCCTGGCACCGTCCTTGCCTGCATTTTCCCCGCCTGCCTTGCAGTGAAATCTCCCCAAGACCCTGACTTGCCTGAACTGCCTCACTACCGCTGCAAC
>NC_049987.1:348239-399475 GCF_000003815.2 Branchiostoma floridae | reverse complement strand
TAACACCGGTAAGGGCTTCTCCACAGAGGGAGTACTGAGTTATGATGGGGTGCTTTTTACGGGTGATATGGAGGATGTGACATTTAGAGGGGTTGAACGACATGAGCCAACGATTTTGCCATTCTGTTAGCGCATCGAGGTCAGACTGCAGCCCTTGTGCGTCAGAAGGCTTGCTGATAGTTCGATAAATCAAGCAATCGTCAGCAAACAGTCGAACATGTGAGTCTACGGAATCGGGTAAGTCATTAATGTAGAGCAGGAATAGCAGAGGGCCTAACACAGTACCCTGCGGAACTCCAGAGGTGACCTTGACAGCTTTAGATGTTCCACCGTCAAAGACAACCCTCTGGGTTCTCTCCGTAAGGAAGGCCCTAAGCCAAGACTGAAGTAGGCCAGAAATGCCATAGTGCTCGAGCTTGCTCAGCAGACTTTCGTGTGGCACAGTATCGAATGCTTTGCTAAAGTCAAGCACCGCGGCATCGACCTGTTTGTTCTGGTCCATGTTCTTGGCCAGGTCTTGGAGGGTAAGCACCAGCTGGCTCTCGCAGGACAGACCCTTCCTGAAGCCGTGTTGCGCAGGGGACAGAATGCCATGAGCGTCTAGATTTTTCATCATGTGGCTGTGCACGATGTGTTCGAGCACTTTACCACAGACCGATGTCAGAGACACCGGCCTATAGTTTGATGGCAAGGTTCTGTCCCCCTTGCTGTCGTCTCTCCACTGGGAACATCTAAAACGACTACTGTAGTTAGTGTTAAACCTCCGAATGCCTTCCACTAAATAGATATGAAGGCGGAAATGCATTGTCTGTATTGGAATGCTGTTGCAAGCATGGGGATACTGTTGCATCTACTAGCTATATAGTCTTTCCTCCTACAGGTTACACAACAGTGTTGACTTGTTTGAATGATGCAACATTACACTGACTACTATTGTCTACATGGGTTGTGCACTTTTGCCCTACAACTGTGAGTGTACATACAACAGGAGGGGATAGCATAATTTATGCTTCTTCATTCCTCGTGCAGGTGTGCCTTTATTGTTTATCATAATTTGTGCTTTCTTCTGGTGCAAGTATACAACAAACAAGAAACCTGGCATCTTAAGCTGGTCCTGAGTCAAGCAGACCCTGTGCTACTTTTCCGATCCTGGCACAGACAGTAGACATAGCTACCGTCATTCGGGCACTCAGGTGAGCAGAACCAGTCTCCGAGTGGTGGGGTCTGGATGTCTGCACAAGTAAGGTGAAACCACCACGACTGGCAGAGAGCACTAGAGCATTTAACCATAGTATGTTCTTTGTCTTTTACAAAAGAAACAAAGAATAGAATTATTGTCACAGTTTAGAAATCTCATTCATCTTTTCCAATGAAGGACAAGGCATACTGAATTGGATGGAAACATGTGTATTTATCTATATGGAGGTCCAGCCTTCTTACCATTGTGATGTGGGACATACATACCATTCTACTTGAGATGGTCTCCTGTATAATTTACAATCAAATTACAAAATCAGAGCCTAAGGCGTAAGAGGATCATGCATTGCCCATACCTTTGAGACAACTTGGCTAACTGGCTGGCCAGCATGATGTCCTCCGCATTTGTATGAAGCCAGCAGAAGTCGAAACCCTCTGGGCAAGGCTGGTCACCCATGTTAGCTGTGCTGGTACGTTGTGTGGAAAGTTTTGCGGAACATCATCTACAACGTCCATGCTGCATACGTCAGTTGCCACGAGGCAGACACAAATGTCAAACTGCAACTAAAATTGTATTGGGTCAGATTTGTTGTTCCAGAAAAAAAGAAATACTAAAAGCCTAAAGTCAACCTTTGTTTTATGCCTCTTTTGTCAACTTTGTGATGACAATAAAACATGGTCACAAAGTACTCTATACAAGGAAGGATGGTTATGTTCATAATAAAGTGTAGTTTAGACATCGAAAGTCGTTGCCTTTCATTCGAAAAAAAACACATGAATAAGACATAGATGGTATATGGCACTAAATCATCACACTTTCAACTATTGAAATGAAAGGGAGGAATGTATCAATCATATCCCAGACATGCTTAACATTTTATTGCACGTTGCGTTTCTAGGACTTATGCCGGAAGTCTGCATTTAGTTGGCAAAGACTGCCCCGGGTGACTTAAGAGCCATGTCCATTGTGTTCTGCCAATTTACAAAATAAACTCGGCACAAAAAGTTTGGAATATCAACTTTGGCTGATCATATTTCCGTTCTTTCTGCATCAATTTCAATGTGTTATATATCAAAAGAAAGCGTGTGTGATTTTCTTTCACACGGTATCAAACTCCTTATGATTATAAATTCGTGGAACGAGCACCAGGGCTACTCACGTCAGTGGGTCACGAAAAAAAAGTGCCCAAATTTCAATTTTTGTGGTCAACTCTGTATCATCCTGCTGGTATGGGTGCGGTGTCAAGGATTCAATCTATCCTTTTTTTCGCGTAATTTTTGGTATACAGAACATCCAAGTTTATCTTTAACATTTGATAAGAGAATATGTGCCTTTTTGGCTATTGAATGACCGAATCGAGGTGTGGAGGCGGCAAGGAGAATACCACGCTGACAGTCGTACGGATAGGGCGTAACAGCGCGTAGCACTTGGTGTGGTGTATGTATGGCTGCCACGGGAAAAACCAGGTTCACTATCATCCCAGACAAGACAACCTTAATATTGTGAGATACAGGGCACCATTCTCCATTCAGTCGCAATGTCATACCTCGTCAGCGTGAGCTAGTGGGGGACCAAATGCAATTCTGCAAGTGTTAGACTACAACGCCCGTCCACACGGAGCAAGGTCTATTGTGCAGACTGTGTGCGTGAACAGGCGGTGTATTCTTGCAGAATCATGAGAATGTCATCGGCCTCATATTGGAGGGGTATGACATTTCAACTGAATGGAGAATGGTGTCCTGCATCTCACAGCATTATGGTTGTCTTTTCTGGGATGATAGTGAACCTGGTTTTTCCCGTGGCAGCCATACATACACCACACCAAGTGCTACGCGCTGTTACGCCCTATCCGTACGACTGTCAGCGTGGCATTCTCCTTGCCGCCTCCACGTCTCGATTTGGTCATTCAACAACCAAAAAGGCACATATACTCTTATCAAATGTTAAAGATAAACTTGGATGTTCTGTATACCAAAGATTACCTGAAAAAAGGATAGATTAAATCCTTGACACCGCACCCATACCAGCAGGATGATACAGAGTTGAACACAAAAATTGAAATTTGGGCACTTTTTTTTCGCGACCCACTGACGTGAGTAGCCCTGGTGCTCGTTTCACGAATTTATAATCATAAGGAGTTTGATACCATGTGAAAGAAAATCACACACGCTTTCTTTTGACATATAACACATTAAAATGCAGAAACAACGGAAATATGATCAGCCAAAATTGATATTCCAAACTTTTTGTGCCGAGTTTATATTGCATTGACAATGTGCACCAGGTCCTTCACCTGCTTAAAGTGTCCTTAGTGATACAGAACAGTACAAGATTAGACGTGACATGACATTACTCCTTTAGCAATTTGCTCAGTCAGTAGCAAAAAGGTTTGGACAAACTTGTTTCATGACTCACCATACTTGTAAGAAATGTTATAATAGTAATTAATAAGTAATTAGTATTAAATTCTCTTCTATGCCTATCTCACAAGGCGCTCATTTACTTATCCCTATCAAGATCGGAGGGAGTGGGGGGGGGGGGCTAAAAGTGACAATGCAAGGCTGTAATATAGATGCAAATTGTGTATGTCATGTTTTCCTTTTTGGATCCAGTATTGTATCTACCCAGTTTAGTAGGAAGTTTTTGTTCATACTGGAATTATAAGGTTAATGACTAACTGACTATCTGAAGGGGATTTCGGCGGACTTTCATGGATAAGATGCTATGTACATCGTTACGACTATACTATAATATAATTGTACATCGTTTGGTTCTCCTTCAGATGATGACGTTATTTCTTTGCATCTTACAGTGTTTGAGTCATGTAACTACAGATAAAATGCAAATTTCTTCGGACTGCAAATAAGTCAGCATAACACATTTCCAACATACGTGAAGTTTATTGTAAAAATAAAGTACAATACATGAAATGCAAATGATTATATTAATAAACGTAACATTACAATATGATAGGTAAACATCAACATTAGGAAAATACGTCATATGACAACAGAAAGAAATTGTTACTGAAATCAAATTAAAAAAACTACATTATGAGCATATTCTTCGGTGTCTTATGTATAATAGATGAACGTGGAAACACGGGCGATGTATGTTCCGGCATTCGTCCTCCTCCACACGCCCCTAGCCCTACGTCCAGGCCTGGACGCTCCTCGTCCTGAAGAAATGAAGACCCGAATACAAAAATACATGCAGACATTAATAAATGAATGCATGAATAAAATTAATAAATCAAGACATTAATAATTAATGAATCAATACACAGATAATTGATTAAACAACTCGTGAATAAAATTAATAAATAAATACATGAATTAATTACGAATAAATGAACAAATATATGCACAAATGAATGAATAACAATATCAGGATCCACTAAGACAAGTACATTGCAGCTTCAGGGCTGAAATGCGTACATCGTTTAGGTAAAATACTTTAAACAAAATGCTTTATACTTCCAAAAATTACAACGTACGGGCCACTCTTCCATTGGCACGGCGGCCTCGTCCCGCCGCTGCCTGGCCACGGCCGCTCCAAGCACCACCTCGTCCGCCCGCCGCTGCCTGGCCAGGGCCGCTCCCAGCACCACCTCGTCCGCCCGCCGCTGCCTGGCCAGGGCCGCTCCGGCCAGCACCACCTCTTCCGCCCGCCGCTGCCTGGCCAGGGCCGATGCCTCCTCCAGGTCGTCCCGTCGCTGCCTGGCCAGGGCCGGTTACACCTCCAGTTCGTCCCTGAACCATCCATGGCTCCAAACGGAGCCACTTGGGGGCGAAGGTCAGCGACAGGGCGGGAGCGGGAGGAGGTACTTTCCTGAGACAAAAACGAAATGAATACGGGTTAGCGGTTTGTTGTAACGTTATACGAAGGTCAAACATAACATCATTGGTACATAAGATATTCACATGCATCCTTGGTTTTCGGAAAGTATTTCATCTTTTTGAATAGCTCGTTCAAAATTGTACTGCGCGATGAATAACACCATTATTAAGGAATTTCACTATACGAACGCTTCTTTCATTCAATGTAACCAAATAATATGGGCTATCAGGAACCGCGAACAATTACACATGCCTAAAAGGGAGGTTTGAAACCCTTATGTTACTTCAGGTACAAAATGGCCGGAGTTACACCAGGTTGCCATAATTCACTAACCGTT
The DNA here is from genome assembly GCF_000003815.2 of Branchiostoma floridae. Classification (NCBI taxonomy): domain Eukaryota; kingdom Metazoa; phylum Chordata; class Leptocardii; order Amphioxiformes; family Branchiostomatidae; genus Branchiostoma; species Branchiostoma floridae. Next base: position 394,100 of record NC_049987.1, on the reverse strand, counting down.
CCCTCTCCTCCCGCTCCGCGGCTCGCCGCTCTCTGTCAGTCGCTGAGGTCATTCACCCACATTGCCTGTATCCATCCATGCATATGGCTGTCACGTCCATACTACAAGAAATTGCCTCGATGAGTCATTTCATATGTTGCTTCACAAATGAAACGGTACAAGATACGTGTCGTTCTTTTACGTGCCAATATCCAATGTGTTGCCGAAAGGAAACCTATCAATATGACACTGGAGTCCAGTGAAAATGAAAAATTCCGTTATACGTATAAAATATTGTGATTTTTTTCTTAGATAGTTCATCAGCAACTTTCACTGCAAACGGTAAAAGAAAAGAAACGAATTATTACTCTGTACCGCTAACGCTGTAGCTTGCTTTTGAACGTCTGCCATCGTAAAATAAGCGTGATAACCAGATATTACAGAATATGCCATCTTCAGGAATTGAGTGCTCCACCGTGCACTTTGAAGAACATTACCAAACAAAACCAATTGTTAGAGTATGCCATGTACGCACACAAAAGTTAGTACAGATAAAACATGTTCTTAACCTGACATACTATAACACACTGCAAAATTGACAGCAGATAGGTAACGGAACCAGTGTAATCTATAAATTTCCCCAGATAACGCAAGTATGGCTGTTAAACTATGGTAATGAGATTAATAACAAAAACCCCTTAAATCAAGGCAGGAATACTTCCTGACAGATTATACCAGCCAAACATAATTAGATTTTCGTGTTTCTGTCCAATGCAAAAATATTTTATGATAATGAGCTCCTCTATTATTGGTCAAATCACTAAGTGTTCTTGATCTTATTGGCTGAACTGCTAATTGTGATTGACAGCTGGGATCGGTGAACGAGACTCTCACAGGTGTTCTAACACCTGTTGGTGCCTTATCACTGTTCTCGGCTGAAACTTGTCCTGTCCTGCTGCGACAGAACTAAGGACACCATTCTTGACAATTTCAAATTGTCGAAAACAACATCAATATTTTTGTTTTCGTTGTCGGGATATTTTATACATAAAATTATTTGGTATTAGAAGGCATTTTTCGCTTTCTTAAAATTTTCTTTTAGTTTGAAGAACAATGGCGCATTGATACAACGAAGTCACCTCTGTAGTCTGGAGTTGTCTGTCATTGCAGCAGTCATGTTGTGACATACCGCTGTGCTTTCTTCACTTTGTGTCCGTATCTATATTGTGCTTTTTTGCTGCAAATTCTCTAACACGCAAACTGTTTGTGTCGATAAGTTTCTAATGAATGTTGGTGTTTGCTTTGTTCTTTTTGAGTCAAAATTGGAAACTGGACCCTGCTACATCCTCCATTTCGATCTCGTTCGAAGAAGGCTGTGCGCATTTCGTGATGCCTTTTATGTGGTTTCCAAGTTCATTTTCCTCGCCTGACTTTTATTGTTTGTCCACTATTCTTGGGACTTAGTGTATGTCCTAGTTTATTTATTGCCAGGCGCTATGGCCCATAAGAACGAACACTATGATCATACATTTAAACAACAGAAACACTAATCTAGTACTTAATATCGAAATACAGGATCCACACTGTATCTCTTTTACGTGGTCCGTGTACACGTATGACGTAACAATAGTTATTCTAGAATTTACTTGTGGAAACAACGTATGGGTATGACAGTTGTATTAGACCCTGTCCTGGTAAAATAGGAAATGTTCAGACCTCTATAACTATAAGCAGCAAGTTACATCTCAATGTACAGCCAGGTCCTTGTTCCAATGTCCATATAATCTTAGTCCACGCTTTTGAAGTATATTCTGCACTTCCTTAAATGGTGTTTACGGGAAATTGCACAACTTTCATATGTGTTTAGAGTTATGTGTTTCTTGAATGTCGTGAAATACTACACGGTCTATCAATACCAGTACATACCATGCCCGATTTTGCTATCATTTCCATGTGTTTTGCCTATCTCTCTGATATCTATTCAGCAGTACGATTAACATACAAAGTACACACTCCCACGTGTGCTTGAATGGCACATAACAAACTCATAGTTTACACAGTCATACGTTTAAAATGGCTAGTATCTTTTGATACACATCACGTAAAGTATAAGTACAAAAGGTAAGAAAAAAAAAAACACATTGTTATGGAGGCGGACAGACTGCGTACAAAACTATGATAGAGTCAAGGAATTGTCATTCATGTCAGAAACACAATCGATATCCTCATCATGCATCAACAAAACTTGCAACATTGTAGCCTTCAATAGTCTGTGAAAGAAAGTCTTCACTCTGGACGGCCAAGATTCCTCCCTGTCGGTCTGCGGGGCAAGGTTGTTGCTGTTATCGGGGTTCGCTGTCAGACAGGGCCGGACGACTGGGCAGGGAGTGCGTCCAGGGCTGAAGTGTACTGTGGCCCGGTCAGGATCGGAGGTCCGAGGGAGTCACCTGTCACTTTGAGCGCCTTCCACTTGGCGGCAAGGTATTTTGGGTCGGCAGAAGTCGGTCAGCTGTTTGCTATGTAAACCTGTAAGCTCCACCAGCCACACGGCCTGCCCGTTGGAACTGCGTCCTCTTCGTCTTACATCAGTTCATGCGTTACTCAAGCCCAGATCCCCTGCTCTTCCTCAGTCTGGACAACTTCACCTCTTACGTCCAGCAACTAGTGTAAAACATAGAAAAATGGAAATACGTCAGTGCATCCAAGGAAATCAGAAAGCATATATATGACTAGTAGTTTGTACAATTATAACTAAACAACAATATCATATGACATTTGAGGCGTCTTCCTCCCACCACCGACTCGTAAAAGAATAGCTTACTGCCAGCCTGTATGCACGCCTTACGATCACCAGCTAGTGGAATCTTGTGTTGTGTTTATCCTCCAATGGGCAGGTGATAGTTACTTTCCTTAAGTGACATGGTTGATGTCAGGAGATGATATGCCGATCTGTCATTAAAACTGCTGGACGATCAGTCTGTCCAGGGTACTACTACATGTTGTCATGACGGTGAGAAGCTGTAAATTATAGATCTCAACAAGACAACAAATACCGAATCAAGAGTCAAGACTCATTACCATTATCAATCCTCACTTAATCTCATTCTAAAGCATTAAAGACTCCTTAGGCACTTACCTTGTCCATCGATCTCCCAAACAAGCGAAAGGAGTCGCTTTTTCCAACGCCGAATACATGATGTCAAGAGCAAGCCGAATACATGATGTCCAGAAGATAAAGAGACCAAAATCTGCTTCTGCTGAACCTTAAACTCATATGTAAGACCTAAAGTGGACCAAATGGTTTCCATGGCATTATACAAAGGTGAGACACAGCAAATCAAGTTTAGACAAGGTGGTTATGGAAAATTAATTTTGTGTTACTCTTGTGTTTGTACCGTCTGTCAGGCCTTAATTACCTTGCACGAGGCGACGTGTAACCATTTCCATCTCCGCAGAAGTTTGGTACCTTCCGTAGTTACTTGTTGTAGCCATCATGACCGCCATACGGTCCTGGGCGAGGTCGTTCACCGTTCTGCGTTGAACATCTGAAACATCCAGACCAGGCAGCTCCACAAGCATGGAGTTGCGGGACACTCTTTTAATTTTCCCTCATTCTTATCACCCTGGAAATACGGGCAGATTAACCAACTTTGTACTGCTACACATCATACTGCTGTTTCTTTACCTCGTATCAATTAGAGAAATAGTGGACCTTTCTGCTGGGTACGATCAAGTAAGGTAGAAATAAAATACGTGTTCCTATTTCGACAAGTCAACCCATCTATTTGTCCAAGACGAAGTAGTTCCTTCACTCGTTGGCCATCGGCTACTATATATGTCAGCTTGTGTTCAGGCAGGAGGAGGGAGGGTGCCATCAGGTTTACTGTATCCCTGTATAAGACCCTTTTCTTATTCTTTATTTCAGGTATTAAAACACACAAAAGATCACACACACATACATACATACATACATATACATTTGAAAAACATCTATTTGTACAATAGGCCATAGCAGTTGCGGAAATGTGTTTCTATATATATAGTACATCAGAAGTCAACAAGTGCTTGATAATAGAATTATTGGAGGATATTAAGCATACGAGAACATAAAATTATCCAAATTATAGCTTATTCTCCCTTGCTATCTGTGTTGCCATATTTTGTCACTTCAACTCTTGATATAATGTTTATTTACTGTGTCTACTCTAAAATTTGGAAGCTTGTTTTTTTTACTCATCTTTTCTTGCAGTCTGACAATCGAGACAGACAAAAGGTTGACGAAGCGACTTAGTCTTATGCTTATAATGCGCTATCGATGGAAGAAATATTTAATGGAAAACCTAATGAAATGCCAAACTATCATATTCTGATGTAAAATAAAATCAGTAAATCATCAAATTCTCAGTTGGCTTAAGGATATATCGCCTAATATTGAGAAAGTTACTGCACAACACAAACAGTTGCAGCTGGTAGCATACTCTAGGAGGTTGATTTTTTTTTTCAAAACACACAGAACAAAAATAAAAAAAGGCCAAATGAAACTGAAAAACTCCTAACACAGGTAATGACAGATAGCCTTTGGTTGCCTTAATAATTTGTAAGCATTCAAATTCCAAATAGTTCACCGCCTTGGTCCAGTTAAGATCGGAGATAACGCGTACGTACGCACGTCTTAGACCATCATAGCCAAGTTTGTATGGTAAGGGATAATGTGAGATTAGTTGGCCAAAGATCTTTTCATTTGCATCAACAGCATCCTGGACAAAACGTTCAACGATTTGCCAGTGCCGACAAAGTTCCTACAGCGCCATCCGGTCCCTAGCTTCTTCCCTGGCTTGGCCACTGGCTGGATGACACCGCTTCCCCCGTTACATTTTTACCAGGATAACAGCAACGGTAGGAATTCTGTACCACGTAACGGAATAGAGCACGTGCACCAATCAGGACAGACAACGCCTCAGCACAGCCGTCATATTGTACTTTCAAGGTACGAGGCCGAAGCGAAATCCAGCGGCAATCCAGGGAGCTGCCGTAAAGAATATCATGGCCATCCCTCCATTACGCCAATCACATTTACTTTGTTCTGTCACCATGGTATTTGTTATGGCCTTGATTGTATTACCAGTTGCGAATCCACACGTCATCCCTTTCAGATTTTCCTAACTAGATTTATCAAGTCACCAAATGTCAGTTCAAGTTCATAATGCATACAAATTGGATCAATATGCCTTCAATAGGGAGACTCATATCTTTCGTAACACTCAGTTCCTGGCAAACCGCTTCCATTTCTGAGGACATTTTGGATGTTCCCTGAGTTGTTGTGTGGATGACTACAAACAACCTATTGACAACGACAATTGACTCCCAGTTGAATATACCAGCCAGTTCTGGAGTCATCCGCATCTAGCTTTAGCTATCCCATATGACCCCCTTCAGGTTTGTTTTCCATGCTTGATTCTCCCTTGCTATCCGCGACTTCGGTACATTGGATTACAGTTATGACAAAATGGAGTTGTTTTACCGGTTGTTTGCAGGTATTTTAGTTCGTATCAAAAGTTGAGAGGAAGTTGTAGTTTAAAATGTATAATACATAATGTCATGTACGTAATTATGCCTGCTGTCCAACCTACTTCCCCCTGTCCAAGCGGTCATCCATGTTGCAGATGTTTACCCTGTAAGCCACGCTCAATCCCACGTCAAGCCAGCACTCAGCCCCGTTGCCGTAGCCCCTGTGCCCCTCCGTCAATCCCAACCCCGCTCACCCTATAATCCCCAATGCCATTCTGCCGCCTAATGCCCATCACTCAACTCCGTTGCCGTAGCCCCTCGTCAATCCAAAACCCGCTCAACATGTCATCCCCGTGTAACAGTGGTATATTTGGCTATCTTAGGATAGTATTGTTGATACTATCTGTTAGATGTAACAGTGGTATATTTGGCTATCTTAGGATAATATTGTTGATACTAATAATTCTTTACTTCTATGTATGTTTAGTTACAGCCCATAGCAACAGTGATGTTTATCTTTGCATTCACACCTTGTATATTATGTATGTATGTAGACGCTCTTTGATCTTGTAGGTTGTTAGCCTTAATTGTGTTAATTCTGTCTGCCAACCCTGTTCTACAAGACAAAGGGTTGTCTGCTAAATGGAACCTTGTACTTGTGTGTTAAAAGTTACAGGACTGGTTTATAAATATCAATAGAATAACGCCGACTAATTAGGTTAAGATAAATAGAACAGCAAACTAGAGTTAGGGGTTGAGTCCGTGTAAGAGTACAGTCCGTACAGAGGAGCACGTGCACTGTCGTAACTGGAATACCCGCCGAACCGCGTTGAAGCCTGATCCGTGCCTGTAACTGTGAGTATAGTATTGTATAGTATAGTAAAACACAACGCAATGTCCTACCTTAAGTAATATTGTCACAACGGCTCGTGTCATGGTTAGGGATTCCTTAGTGCATTGATTATTATTGCTGTTTCCTGATTGTATTGTTGTGATCCAATAAATGTACTTCACTGGGACCAGAATCTAGTCGAACCGTCTTTGCCTTTCTTTAGTATTAGAGTAAAGTTACTGTAAAGTAAGTGGTTACACCCGTTGCCATTGTGCCGACAGTTGTTGCCCAGCAGCCCGCCAACGTCACCGTAAGTACTGAAATCTTAGTAAGGGATTGTTTGAATCATGTTTGAACACTTCTAGTCAATGAATTATGCTGATGTAAGGACTTTCTATATAACGTCCTCGTTTATCATGTAAGGAGATGAGATGCTTAGTAATTTGATTTTTAAGGCTTGAAGATTGTACAAAGGAGAAAACAATTGACATTGAGACTCTGAGTTTCAAAGTTTGGTAGTACGAGGTAAGAAACAATGTGAGCCAAAGTTAATTAGTGTTACGCAGATAGGTTCTCAATGAAGAAAGATGTAGCATGAGATCATCGCTAGAAAAATGACAGGGAAAATGTCTCGACTTGGGCCACGCAAGAGCATCCGCCCGCTCTGGGCTTAAAATTCTTTTTGGGAGTAACGGGTGAACTTGTGATTGTAATTAAGTGACCTTTGTGTTTGTGACAATTCAATCTTATTCCATTCTTATCGTATGTTTTTGTGAGTTGATAATTTTACTGACATTTTCTCGATTTGACGGTAAAACACTTTTTAGACAAAACTATTTGGACAGAGACCTCGGTGTATGAGTGTCACAAAACATTAGGCAATGAGAGCAAAATAAACTTCGAAGGTAAGTATATCAAGATATGGCGCTAACATCCAGCGAACCCATCTAACTTAGCTGACTCAGCCCCCACTGTACTTTGTACAGTCCCCGAAGTCTGGGTTTCCAAGAGGCTGGACAGCTGTAAGCGTTTCCCTAACTAACGTAACCTGAATGTTCTACCAGAAAAGAAATTGATAGAGAAAAAAAAAGAAACTATGTTGTTTGCTCTGTTACCAGTGATGTGTCGTTTGACTTGTTTCGTTAAGGTAGTACATGCCACATCATGGCCGACCGGCAGTACAACAGAAATTTCTTCGAAAATAAAACGTTGAACATCGGCACATTTCAGATTGAAGAGCCGCTGGCAGATTGAAGTGGGGAAACTTTGATCTTGGTTAATACCACATGAAAATTCTCTGCCCTATACAGAAATACCAGCGGCGGCGGGCTGGGTCGTAGGTAGGCATGAACAAACTCAGCAACATAGCTTCACCAGATAAAATAAAACACACGAAACATACGATAAGGTTAGCCACAGCTCTATCTTATTTAAACAGCTAGTAAGATAGCTGTTAACTACATAGAACGATAAAAGAGGAGTCATGCCAGCACCCTGACACCCTGGCAAGAGTAAAAAAAAACGCTGGGAGGGCGAGATAATGGGAGGTGGGCATGAAAAAATAAGATGAAGCAAAACAAGTCAATTAGACCACAAGATCGCAACACGATTTCTCCAGTAAAAATACAGCACCACCAACCATGAAATAATATAGAGCACTAAATCTATAAAGATAGTAAAGGTAGCTTTGCCATACAATGAATAATGAATAGAAGCGCATGTCACTGTCATCCGGCCGCTCAAAGTTGGACTAAGACAGTTCCACTGGCAGCCTTCTCCTTATATCCGCTTTCATTTTATATCAATTCGCAAGAGTAACACGTCCGCTTCAAAAGACAAAAAAAACATAAAAAAACACTGTTTTAGCTTTAAGCCGCATTGGATGTAGCATTTGTAAAACTTAATGTATGATTATAGAAAAGTAAGTGACAATTTGCCAGTTGGATGGAGAAAGTTTGCTGAAGAGCAATGTACTATTTTCCCCGGCACATTTTTACATACCACTGAAGACAGTAAAACAGCTCCCAAGGATCACGTGGGATGGGCCAGATCAGGTGATATCTGCTAATTATGGAAAAATGTACGCTCCTACGCTCAAATTAGCAAACGTTAGGAGCGCGTGTCAGCCATTATGAATAACCCCAAATATAGTATGTATTCGTATATTGTTTTTAAAATGATCTTCATGATACAAAACCATTAAAACATGACAGGTATACGTTCTGACAGATTATACCAGCCAAGCATAATCAAATTATTCATTTTCTTTCAATATATAGATAGACTAATGAACAAAGACAAACCGAATGCAAAACTATTTCAAGGTAATGCAGCCCCTCTCTCATTGGTCAAATCCCTAATCATATTTTTCTCACTAGCTGAACTGGTAATTGTTATTGAGAGTGGTGATTTATCTACTGCACCCTCACAGGTGTCCGCACACCTGTTTCGGAAGCCTTATCACTGTTCTCGGCTAAAACGTGTCCTGTCCTGCTGGGAAAGAAAAAAAAAACACCTATACGCAGCCATTTCAGATAACTTTTAGAAGTATCCTATTGGAGACAATACCAATATTTTGGTTTTGTTGCTGGCATATTTTTCACATAATAGTTTGATTTGACCATCTGTGATGTTCTTTTGTGTTTTCTTTACATTTTGACCTAAGAAATCGGCGGATTGATACAACGAAGTCGGCTCGGTAGTCTGGAGTTTTGCGCCATTACAGCACGGATGTCGTGTTGTGATGCCGCCATGCAGACTGTTTCCGTATCTGCATCATGTTTTTGCGCTTCAAATTCTCTCATGTGCAGACTTTTCGTTTCGATAAGTCGCCTGTGAATGTTGGTGTTTTGTATTGATCTTTTGAGGTAATGTTTTATTTTTCTGAGAGTCTTGCATTTGCTGAATTACTGACGTAACCCAGCTGCACGCCCACCTCCCAATTCCAATCACGGGTCGAAGAATTCTGTACTCATTTACCTATTGGCATCCAAGTTAATTTTCCTTGGTTGACTTCCTCTTCTTCGTCCACTCATCTTGGGACTTACTGAACGTGTTAGTTTGGTTAAGACCTTTGTCGCAGAAGGCTTGGTTGGAATGGTCAAACTTCTGCTATGCAGCAAGTTTAAACATCAGTGTACAGACAGGGTCTGTGTTTTCAGGTGCATATAGTCTATAGTCCGCGATTTTAAGTTAATAGATGTACTTCTTCTAAGGATGTTTAACGGAAACTGCACGACTTTATTGTGTGATTTTGTGTTGCCTTTAAATCTTGAAATGCTACCCGGTCTATCAATACCTGTGCATACCATGTCCAGTACTGCTACTATTTCACGATGTGGCCGTGTATATTTAGGCTAATCATTTAGCAGTACGATGGGGATCGTAGGTCTGTCACTTGAAATGGCTTCATATAATCAGTAAATTGTCTTTTCACACTTAACTATGTGGAATCACATCGATATGAATGTATTAGTGTGGACGGTTGAGGTAACGATGCTGAAAACATTTTGTAAAATGGAAGAAAACAAAACAAAACAAAACATTGGTAAATTTAAACATTACTGCACAATTGTACCGATATCTGTATCGGGGGTCAGGGAGACCCATGCACTTGTATTAAATGATGCACTGCTGTTGCTGAACAATTTTTCGAAGTGTGTGGATAGCTTTACGGGGGTTCCGTTCGATCACTGAGAGTAAAGAATAGATCTTGTTTGGCTGACACGGGATCTTCTGTAAATAGTGTGTTCTGACTAGCCATCGCAAGGTCCAGATAAGAATAATGTGAGTGTCTTGTGTGTGATCCACTCCTGTGTATTATGTGTGTCTCTTTGTGTATATTTCGTTCTCAACCAATAACGGAGCTACTGGCTACAACCCCGAAGTTCACTGGAAAGATGTCATGAACGGGCATTGCTACTCGACCGTTGATATGTATATGACCCTCGATGTGTATTTGACTTGTCACTGTCTTGTCTGTAGACGGTAAACTGGGGTCCAAAACATTCGGACGATTGTATGTTGCGGTGAAATCAAGTTCGTCAGAATTTCAATGTTTGTTTTTGTGCTGTGTTATAAAGAGGATTTTTCTTGTTTACCAACGATTGGCAGTTCAGATTGAGCAAACGCAGTGTGCGACCACACTTGAGAGTTGGTCTTGGTTTGATTTGTGACGATGTATGTATAGGAGAAGGTGGCTCGTCGTAGTTGACGGAATCCAAGCTGCTAAGACAAGAAACTGAAATACATACATCGACGACCTGAGGTTACCTTTGACTCCATAGAGGCCTATCTACCATAGCTTGCTCGAAGTTCTCAAAATCAATACCAGAGTCTCTATTCGAGATGAGGAATTTTGCTATGTCCACCGTGTCTTCTGTAAGGAAAAAGATTCCTTTAGAAATGATAGAATATCGCTGATGGTCTAATTCTTTATTGTATGCATTATTGTCTTGTTTTTATAGATTTCTTTCCAGTCAATGTCTTTCCTATAGAGTGGTCAACTATATTTCCTCTCTCAGTCTCAAACTTATTTTACACCTGCTTAGGATTCAGGATTTCCCATCATTTCCAAAATTCAAATCAAAGTCATTAGGTTGGCCATGCATATCATGACTACTTGCTGTCACCCGAAGCCGAGCCACACCAAGTAAACTCGGTTGGGGTGTATCAGAAACTGGCGAGCACTCCCACCTGCCGAGGATTACACAAGTCAAGTCAAAGTTTATTGCACAACATTTGTAGAACGGGTACAATGTAAGGCAAACTTAGGTTACGTTACACATGACCTTGGTTTCTGGCCCTTGGTCATTTGGCGATACCACAAAGTACGTGTGTAGATCGTTGGCTTCTACCTAAAGGAGCGGCACTTGCTGCTGTGAGTCTGGCTGGCGTACTCCATGCTGCGAGCTGGAAACCGTTGACCCTGAAGCTACTTGAGCCCGGTGGTGGACAGTATTATGCGCCGTCACTGACACTGTACAAACACACATTCAACAATCCATAACTTAAATTCACACACTCAATTCAAGATTGCGTTTATTGGAAAATTGTAGTGCCTTGCACTGAATTACATCCAATTTAAAAGGGTACGAATTGCAAAGCACAGTTCGTAAGACCTTCTTTCACCTTTAGGGAGGCCACTCCAGAAGAAAATATAGCCTCCACCTCCCTCATTCAGCGAGCCTTTCTCTGCCAGTCGTGTCTCAGGGAATGCTTGTACCTGCCTAGTTCGGCTGCAATAAGTGCGATGAGTTGCTCAAGACGATCAAAGTGGTCAGTGTCAAGTGATGTTATAGTATTCTAGCTTGCGATTCTTAAAAGTTAAAAGTTTTTTCCTTGTGCTTTCTCTTTGTGTTTTTTTTTTCGGCCACCGAACTAAGACGCCAGGACAGATACTGCCACCTGCCCTCGGTATGTTGGAGCAAACAATGTTTAGGCCATTTTTTCTAGGCCCTATCCTGTCTTTGCGGTGGGGAATGCCATCCATGAAAAGGGCTAAAAAAGTATGTTGTTAATGGCATGATCGGAATACTACATAAACCAGGGGATATGCCATTTGAAAAACTGTTGGGTTTTTATAAGAATACAAATAAAAATCAGTTTAAAGTTTGTTCAAGGTTTCAGGTTACTGTAAACCGTATTTGTGAAATATTTGGCAGCTCTTTCCTAACTACAGCCGCCTGACTCTTGACCTAATTGTTGTCTGTTTATTGTCAGGCCCAATGGCCCAATCACACTGTATCTCATGTACGTGGTTTGTGTACGACGTGGCAGTAGTTATTCCAGAACGTATTTGTGAAATCAACGTCAGAGTATGATAGCACTAGACGCCAGGAGGCGAAACGCAAATGAATGCGTCAGCTTACGCCTCCTGGTGTCAAATGTGTCCACGCGCATTAGTGCAAAGAGCCAGTTGCTGCTGGATCTTGGTTGTGACATAATAATTTTAAGGGCGTCATGAGATGCAACTCTGACTCTCTGCAGCGCGTCGGCGCTGTGGTTAGACCACATCTGTGCACAATACAGGGGACAACAATGTGAGATGAATAAAACTCCCTTTGCCTCAACAGAATATTAAGTGAACAGTGTCAGTGTGCGTTAGCCTTTTTAATTGATCTCCAATAAATTACTACGTCTCCAACCATTCCATTCGGAAATTAGCTTAAAGATAGCCAAACCTTAAAACTAGCCGGGGGTTAATCCTGCCGACTTATGCCTTTCACTTAAATACCCGTCACATCCGTGACAGCCGCCTGCTCCGCGTCCCCTATAAAGGAAATAGCAAGTTCCCGCCAGTCAGCATCTGCCGAGCACTTGTCCGGCTCTGACTCGTTGGTAATGGTTGAGAACCGCCACTTTCTGGCGTCGGGATGACTGAACAGGTGTCAGCCCTTTTAAATAATCCCTAATAAATTACTATGATGTTTTGCTACTGTCCAGAAAAGCTTCAACTTGTGGTTCCTTCTTTACTAGGCTTCTAACATTCTGATGAAAAACCAAAGACCTTTGTGGTTCGACTTTACTGGTGCACATGTCGTAACGGACCGTATGTCCTTATGGTCAACAGAAAGTGAGTTACGGTCGTCCAAGGGCACGTTACCAGTTACTGTGTTTAAAGTAGATGTTAAACTCATCTGTGAAACATACCCGCACAACGGTTTTAACTCGACAGAACTGAAACACACATTGGCATAGATAATGAAGACATTCATTGAGCACATATACCCACTGCTTACACCAAAAGGACATTTCATGGATACATGACATGTATATTGTCAAGCTTTCAAATATCACGATAGATAGAACGGCACATAAAACAAATGAAGAATGGTAACTTAATCTAGAATTATAAGTAACTCAAAAAAGATATACATATAAGATGTCACCGTAGGTGCAATGATGCACATCGATCTCGACATCTGTTTCAAAATGAAAACAAAGAAACAGATTGCAACAAGGAACTTGCAACGTGCACGTCATAACCCTCTATCACATGATAAAGATTAGAATCCAATAAAACCGCGAAGTTAACAGTTGGAGGGTCCAATTCCTGTTAGCCGGCCTGCAAAGCCAACAGATTTTCATTTATTTAAAAAAAAAGACAATATATGTCGATGACTCGTGAACTTCTTGATTACGTCTTAAACAGGTGCAGGGCTGACCCACGTACCTGAAGAAGACCATTCTGCAATCGAGCATTTTCAAGAACACCTAATGTATGTGTGGAGGGGGGAGGGAGTATAATGCTTGTACAGTTGACGGCTTTTTTGACAAAGCTATCAGTTTACATTCGGCCACATTAGTATTCTCCTCGCCCTTCGTTGTTTATACTAACCTTGCCTGAGCGCTTCAGTGAAGCCACTACTCCCCGTCAAGCCATGGACTGTAGCTACCAGTTCTGCAATTCTATCACGTATGGCGTGTAACATCAATCATACCCATTCACCCTATTTCCTATCACAACGTTTAAACCATCCTAGTAAATCAAATTGCCATTACACTCAGTCAGTACCTGTAACATGTCAGCACGTTTGTTGCATGTGTCTAGACGCTAACGTAAAGTTACATAAGTCCGTTGTTTATCAATTGTCTGAACATAGTCTTGAATTTGAGAAATGACAATCAGGTAAACATGATTAATGGTATCTTTACATTTTGGCTCCGAAACAAGAGTAGAAACCATGCCATGGTACAGGTTAGAAATGATTTTTTTGTACGTCTACTGGTACTGGCAGTATTGATGACAGATTTAGCAATTTTACTAGAAGAAGAATGAGTTGCCTGCCTAAGTGCCTTGCTGGATTTAGCTGGCATGAGATCTGATTGCTGCCTCAAACGTTTCTGCTTGGACTTGAGAAATGTATGCACAAGATGGTACAGACTGTCGACTTTCGCAGGTAGTTTCAAACCTTCTTATATACTGAAGAGGGACTCACAAATGAGAAGGGTGCATCATGAAAACATTTCAAAAGATTATAGTGAGAGATTTGAAAGATGGCCGGACAGTCTGAGAAATGTAGGAAACCTTCTTATATACTGAAGAGGGATTCACAAATGAGGAGGGTGCATCATAAAAACATTGATGATCATGTGCAGAACATGTGTGCTGCATTTTGAAGTACTGTTTTCGCAGATACTTAGAGCAACTGGGGTTTGACATGACATTATTGAAAGCATTGGCAACATATCATCAGATGTAAATATTCTACCCCCCCCAAAAAAATATTTCTATACCCCCCCCCCCAGTATAGAAAATAGATAATCTACATCATGCTTTATTTCGTATCCTCCTAAACATCAGCATAAATAGTAAAAAAACTGCACATCATAGAAGCATTAGCGACATGGCAGACTGTAGGGTCTGTAATATACATTTTTATCAAACATGGGCCCTCAGGTACTTCCATACTGTCCTAAACTGACTAGTCGACTTTAACCCTCAAACCACGGTACCTTTTTTGTGACGTAGATTAACGTATGGGGTCAAAACTGACCCCAAAACGTTTTATACAAATACATTTTTTGTGATTTGTATATATGTATAGTTTCATTAATCAATGTGGGACAGTCTGACATGATTAGGTGAGAATATTTCTAGCCCATTATCATAATTAATTATTATTATTATGCAAAAGATCATGAGGACCACATTTTGCACCAATGCTATTCAGACCTGGAAGGAGGTTTTTGATGCCTGCACCAACTCAAATGCCGTATAGCGCCTGAATGACTTGTACTAGGGCCACGAAACTTGGTAACTTTTTAGAAAATGTTGAAAGTAAACATTTTAAGTGAACAAAGTATGTTCATCATTTTTCATGTTGCCATGTCAACGGAATTCTGACAGACATATTTATTACGAAATTTTCTAATTTTGTATTAAACATTTAAGTTTTAAGGTTTTCTTAGCAAATAACAGTTGTTTATCACATCTTATGAAATTCAACGTGAATTTCATGACTCAATATTCATAATCTATGCTAATTTGATGACGTCATCAGGCAAAATCCAAGATGGCGGCCGAGATTACCTAGATGACGTCATAATGTCGTCATATAACATGATAATGGCACAAAAGTTATTACAATAATTGTTGGTTACATCATTCTCTGAAAATTTCGTAATCCTACGATAAGTAGTTTAGGTGTGGGTCGCAAAAGTTTGTTTAAAAAATGCTGGGGTCAGTTTTGACCCCACTGGACCATGCATAATCTTTCTAGGATAACTTAATAAGCAATGAGCCAATCTCGGTAAAAACGTAAAAGAAGTTATAGGACATACAAACAAACAAACTCCTAAAAGAAAATTTGTTTTCGACAAGAAATGCCATAATGGCACACATCGATATTCGCCTGGGGTCAGTTTTGACCCCATACGGTGGTTTGAGGGTTAAAACACATTTGCCGTGATACTACGTTGTTTGTTGTTCAGAAGGAGATATCACAAGCTATTGCCGGAAGTAGTTTTGAAAGGAGAGTTGGGTGGATGTTAAAGCACACTATTTAGAAGAAGATGCATATGTGCTTTATGAGAAGAGTGGAGAAGGGGGAAGTTCTTGTTCGGTTACTGGATAACACCCCTAGTTTGTGTTGGGACAAACCTTCCAGGGCGTAGTGCTGCTGTTTATTGGCCGTTCCTCAGGTGTTGCAACACATCCTCCTTAAACTTAACGGGATTAGCTTGAAGGGGGACTAAATATGGCAGAGTATTCCAATCGATAGTGGTTCTTGGGAAATATGAATATTTGAGACAGTCTTTATTAGTCTTAATGAGTTTGTATGAGTTTGAGTGATTATGTCTAGATTGTCTTGGGTTCGGCTGCAAGTAATAATAGACCGGCAGGGCTAGGATATTTTGTCTAGATTTCTGGAGAATGGTAAGTCAGTTGGCTGTTCTTCTATTTTTAAGTGTATCCCAACCCAGGTCCGAGACTAGTTTAGTGGCGCTTGACTGAAAATTTAGACAGTTCGTGACATTTGAAGCAAATATGGCCGCTCTTTTTTGGACCGCTTCAAGTTTGGATATGTGGCCTTTATGATAAGGCTCCCATGCTGCACTAGCATATTCAAGACGGGGTCTGACCAAGCTAGTGTAGGCTTTTTGTTTGACCTTTTCGGGACAGTCATATAAGATGCGCTTAACGAATCCAATGGTCTTGTTTGCTTTGCATGTAATGTTATTTATAGGGTTGCACCATAATAGTTGGTTATTTAAGATAACACCCAAGTATTTGTGATTACTGTTTTCCGTCAAAATGTGGTTACCTAGTCTATAATCATATAATTTGGGTTTACGTTTATGTGTGAACCTCATGACATGTCATTTGTCTAATTTGTTAATGTCATCTTGTAGCAGTGAATGGTCCTGGTCGTTTTATTTCCCTGTAGATGACACAGTCATCTGCGAAGAGTCTAATGTCGGGATTTAGGTCATCATCTAAGTCATTTATATAGATTAAAAATATTAATGGGCCAAGACCTTGTGGCACTCCAGAATCTACATTTGACCATTCGGAGTGTTCACCCGCAACCACTACCCTTTGTTTACGATTTGTTAAGTTTACGATTTGTTAAGAAGTTCTTTATCCATTTGAGCAACTGGTCTGAAATACCGTAGTTTTTTTTTAGCTTCATGAGAAGTCGGTTATGGGACACTTTATCGAATGCCTTAGCAAAGTCAGTGATAATCATGTCTGTTTGGGATCTGGTGTCAAGAGTAGTAGCTAAGTCATTAGTTGTCAATATGAGTTGCGTTTCACAGGACCTTTTCTTGCGGAACCTGTGTTGATTGTTTGTTAGTATAGAGTGTTTATCAGAGTGATTCATAATCTGTGAGTGGATTATGTGTTCCATAATCTTGCTGCAAACACAGGTGAGAGACAAGTTGTTGCCAAGCAATGTCTCCTCTTGGACTTCAGCCAAAGAAGTGATTATAGTGAGAGATTTGAATGAAGGCAAGACAGTCTGAGAAATGTAGGAAACCTTCTTATATACTGAAGAGGGAGTCACAAATGAGGAGGGTGCATCGTGAAAACATTGTTCCCTGACAATATCTCTTTGCCTGTAATATGATTTTCAAATTCTACATGGCAGATGATAGCATGATTCAAAATGCTGCTCTAAAATAGAAACGAAATCCATCACAAGACTGTAGAACAAAAGTATACCAAGTTATTGTTTCTTACCGAACTCAGATAGTGTAGAAAGATCAGGAGACGACTTGTGCTAACTCTATAAAAAAAACTGAATGATGACAAGGGGTGAGTTTGCGATGTCTGCAAGTGCTGACATGTTGCTAACCGGCCCGCGTTCTAGGTGCAGCTATTGCCCAGTACTTTGTACTGTTACTTTCACAACAGAGAGATATGGCCATGCGGGTGGGCTGAAGTTTAGAATTTGTAGAATTCCCAAATAGTACTCCGCCAACGCCACTTTGCCCCACACCGCTGACGCCACATCCATCGGATGCGAAACAGGAGCTCGGCGGCTGGGAAGTAGCAGGAGAAAGTACTTTCCTTAATTAAAAAAAAAAAGAAAAATAGTGTACTTGTTAGTTATTTTAGACTAATACTACATATGGTGCTTTTGAGCAGCACGATAGTCACATTCCTCAACGTCACATGTGAAGGTCTGTTCCCCGTATGTGTCGGGACAAAGTAGATTCGTATGGAGTCCTGATACCACAATCTTTGCAGGAATAGCCCTGTGAAACAGCTTCATCTTCGTTGTCCTACGTACACATGAATGACAAATTGAGAAAAGCAATAAGATGAGGTACATCAAGATTGCAATATATCTCTACACAGAAATTGTCAGCCCAACATCCTGTTTACACGTTGTTTAACCTGGAGAGTTATACCATGAATAAGATGCCTTCAACTGCCAAATTGTTTCAACTACTAAACACATAGACCGAAGTTACACCTAAATTTTAAAATTCATCATTTCAATGACCTTTCCGCCCCAAGTCGCTGAGCTCCGCCATCACCGGCTGTGTCACTGGCTTTGTTCATACCACTACTGTCACTCAGTCTATGCCAACTATGACACAAAGCCGGGGCAATGCCAATGCAAAGACTACTAAAGTATGATACGAAAAAAGGCCTTGTGATTCATTTGATATATTGCATCCCGTCATGTCATACATGAAGTGGTAAAAAATACGTGTTTGTTTTTAAAGTGCCCATATGCTCTCTGTCTTGACCGCCCCCAATCGCTGAGCTCTCCATTTCACGGCTAGTCACTCCCTCTCGGCCGCCTCCAGTCGCTGAGCCCCGCCACCCCTATCGCCTGTATTCATATCCATGCATTTGACTGTCACGTCCTTTTTGCAAAAAAATAGCCTCGTTGAGTCATTTCATATATTGCACCACAAATAAAATAATACAGTATACTTGTGCCGTTCCTTTACGTGGGCATATGCAATGTGTTTCAGAAAGGAAACAAATTGATATTCTGACACTGTACAAAATGCAAACTTTGACTGAAAAATACTCTTTTTGGTCTAAAATCGTTGATCAGTTTTACTTTAAACGGGTGCCAACGTTTGGAGGTCCCCTGCCGCAGCTTTGCTATCCACCTTTGGCAGATTCACGTGCGTGACCGGGTGTTCTAATTTACTTTACCCCGCGTCAGAGTATATAATATGTTCAAGTAGCTTACAGCACACGCTGGTGAGGGACACTGGTCTGTAATTAGCAGGTTCACTTCTATCCCCTTTCTTCAAGATAAGATGGACAAAGTCTCCTCGCCAGTCCTCGGGCACGTCGCCTTTCTCTAAGGATTGATTGAAAATGGTTTGCAGGATTGGACTGATTTCTTTGGCATAATCTTTCAGGATCCTACATGGTATTAAGGCAGGTCCTGAAGCTTTGTGAGGATGTATTCCGTCTGGGTGAGGACTGTGTCCTACATCTGGCATTGAGGTTAAGTATTTTTCAGTGAATACTGAATCATACTGTTTGTTGAGTACTTCCGATTTTGACTTACTGTCTGATACGAGGTTATTGTTGTGCTTTAGCGGTGCAATTCCTGTAGCAGATTGTTTTCTACCTTTAATGTGATTCCAGAATTCCTTAGGGTTGTCTAGTGCATTTTCTATGATTTCATCAAGATATTCATTATGAGCTCTATTGATTCCTTGTTTCACTTCTCTACGTAGACGTTTGAATTTGTCCCAGTCGTATTCGCTTTGAGACTCTTTAGCCTTCTTATACAACTTCTTCTTTTTCTTAATCGCTCTTCTTATTGGTGCTGTGACCCATGGACAATGATGTTTCCAAAATATACTTTTCTGAGGTACATGTTTAGCAATTAGTTGCTTAAGGCCCTTTGTGAAGTATCCAGTTTTGCTCAACACTAAAGTTGGATGGTATTCTATCATGAAAGTATTTTATCAGCATGAAAGTGTTTGTCCAGTTCTTGAAGATCTTCTGAGAAAGATGTCTTGTCAACCTTTTTATATAGATTTACTGTGTGTGGTTTCTTTTTAATTGGCTTAATATGAGTTTTCATATTCACAAAGACTGCTTCGTGATCACTTATGCCTGGCAGGGTGTTAGCTTGTTCTACTAGCTATTGGTTTGAAATAAGGGCAAGATCTAAATAATGTTTCCCCCTGGTTGGCGTGTGAATAATCTTGGTTAGATCTGATTCTAGGATCGTATCAACAAATTTCTGGTTTACGGAAAACCCATATTGAGGTGATGGATTGATAGATACAGGATTTGCATTCCAGTTTATGTCAGGTAGATTGAAGTCACCGAATAACGCTATATTGGGGGGTGCTGATTTTGCTGTTATATTACTTATGGGCTGAGAGAGTGTTTCTATGTATTCCACTCCAGAGCTGGGAGTGGTCATAAATTGGGATTGAAATTGGATTGGTTTTAACGGCTACGAATACTCCTCCACCACGACTATTACGATCTTTACGGTATACATCATAGTCATCTGGGAATATTTCCCCATTTTCAGTGTCTGCATCTAGATATGATTTTACCACATATAACATCTAGCTGTTCAGTGTCAATCAGTACCCTGAACTGGGCATTCTTACCCCCCCCCCCCCCCCCCCTTGTGCTTCTACAGTTCAGGGATAAAATGTGGATATTATGTAAGGCTTTCTTACCATTGTGATGGTTCTGGGGTAGGCAGGGGGAAGAGGTTGAGGTAGGGAGATTCGGTGGGGGTGGATCTTACTGAGGACCAGGAATTGGAGCCTGGACTGAACCCTGTGGGTAGATCAGATAAGATGTGTGAGTTTAGATTAGTGTTGTCGTCCATGTCTGACAGGAGACTGTAGAATGATCCCTCTGCCCCATGGATCCATGTATAGTCTTGATGTGAAGCTAGGCATGCCACAACAGTTACAGATCCATGAACAAGATGAATTTTGGTAGGTCCTTTTCATCTTATCGGTAATTCTGTAGCATTTAATGTGTATCCATTGATCACAATGATCACATTGTATCGCATTATGGTTGATAGCGACAGCGCGCCCACACTCCCCACAGGGGTACTTAATAGGTCCTGGATTACTCTGTATATATCGCCTGCCATCATGAGGAGGGCAAGCATGAAGGTTACACGAAAACGGACATTCACGACAGAAGCACAAATACTGCTCAAAACTCTTTATTCATAATCAGAATACAGTAGTAATCAGCTTTCACGGAAATAACCCTATTTTCTAGGATAATCTAATTCACATATTAGAAATCATACTCATAGACAATCTCTTGCTTGTAAGTCAGATCCTTAGTCATCTCAAACTCTTCGAAGTCATTAGCAAAAGGATTCCACACCTGCATCAGACTGAAATGGCGGAACATGGCGTTAGGCGAATAATAGTCAAACCTGCACCATTTGTTAGGGAACTTATCGATGTTATCCACATTCTACGGGCTACAAAGTTAAAAAAAAAACTCGCCCTTCACAGGGACACCGAGAGGATAGCCATCCATTGCATTCAGTAACATGCCATAGCCTATGTATCCATAGAAATCATCAAGTACAACATCAGTTTGTCCAGAGTAACCATCCCACCAGGGCTCACGTGGTTTCCAGAATGTAGGTCTAGTATTCTCTGACCCTAGAAGATTTTACGCAACCAGGTGGACCCACAAATACGTAAACAAGTGTCTTAAAGTCACGCTTAGGGGCCAGGTAAGTGATCTCACAGTGGGATTTTAACCCCCTATGGAATTTAATATACACACTTGGCATATCCCGGGCAAGTCCGGGCAGGTCCCCCTTAAACTACTCAGCAGCGCTTTCCAGGTCATTGCGTCGCCCGAGACTGGATGGTTCGCCGATTCTACGTTACCCCCTTTGAGCAATATACATCATTATCATGGTTTGAAGCTACAGCACGCTGTACAAAGGCTCTGTTACTAACAATGTTCTTTTCTTGCATTCTAGTTTTCTTACGCAGATTGATGAATCCTTGCAGGTGTGGCGTGCCGTTCTCCCCGACATCCTTGCCCACGACCAGGAACTTCAGGGTCTCCAATGTGATGGCAGTCAGGGCAGCACACTCAGCCTCCGTATAATTGTTTATGGTGAATACCCAACGATAGGCTGGATTCTCTCGGCGATTAGGGTTAGCAGCGGCAGCAGGAGGCCCCTCCACCACCCCCGGTGCGGCAGGAACGGCAGTGGCATGTTGACCAGGACCTCGTCGGGAACATGGGCCTCGTCGTCCGAAGATATTATGATGAAATCCACAGCATCAAGCGAGGGGGTAGCCAGCAACGCACGGGCATCAGCGGCCATGGCAAATCAGCATATACAGCAATCAGAATCTCGTGCCAATGTGTGCCGAGGAGTGTACACTGTAATGTTACCACAGTGCTTCTCTGTACAGACTGACTCCCTAGGCTCTAGCATGCTGTTTTATTTATCATCCACTAATTAGTCGGTATTTTTCTATTGATATTGATGAACCAGTCCTGTTACTTCTACCACGGTGGTCAAATTCAGGCTCAAAACCTCCCATGTCCAGCCGAATTCGAACGTTCTTCCATGAAGTTCCATCTGACGTAATTCGAACCGAACCCGTGTTCTATTTAGGTCATCTGCGGTCATTGCGGGTAAAACAGTGCTTTCTGGTCCCTTTTCTCCCAGCTACCTTGAATCAGGCAAAAAATATAGTTTTTCACCAATATAAACAATTTTCTGGAAAGTACATCTACGCTGTCACTTTTTGGGGGTTCTGTAATATGTAACAAAGCTACTGGCGTTTTTGTTGGTGACCTTGTGTATTATTAGTGTTGTTTACACCGGTATCAATTACATCCTCCCGCTATCCGTGCGGCATGACATGCGTGCAAACATCGTTTAAGATCTCGACCAAGAAGAGTCCAAATTAAGTCATTGACGGCTCAAAATGACCGCAACGGTTTTGCCGAGATTTCTGTTTTTGGGATTTTTTAAAAATGGCTCCGATTTTGAATTATCGGAAATTAAGTGTGAATAATGTCATTTTTACGCACATTTTCGACTGTAACTTTGCTTAAAAATTAAAAATTAAAAAATCCCAAAAACAGAAAGTTTTATTTTACTTATAGATGACGAAAAATATAAAAATTGAGAACTTTCGATGACACATGCGGCCCATCTTATCAAGAGTTTGGTCAAATTAAAGGCCTTCCTGAAAACAGGAAATAACCGTCTTTGGAAGCAAAATCTATATAAAATAGCTATTTAAATTCATTTGACAAGATTCAAAGTATGTAAAATTGCTAATTTGATCTTTTTTAAAAGTCATTTTCACTGTCATAACACTTTATTCATCTCCAAATATTTTACGGTTAGCCAGTAGTAGACCTCATGTAACCCGATACTCCGTCGAACGCGCATAGAAACGGGAAAGAATACCCTAGCAACCGACCGCCGTGTACCATACAAGTGCAAGGTTCCATCTGTCAGACAACGCTTTTGTTTTGTAGAGCAGAACTGGAAGACAGTTGGATTAGCACAAGTACCAGAGACTACATCAAATACAGCCAAGATACAAACATAATACACAAGGTGTGAACGCGAGTCGTATCAAGACAAACATCACTGTTGTCATGGGCTGTAACTATACATGCAAAGTAGTAAATATGATATAAACAATATTCTCCTATAATGACAAATATGCCATTGTCACAGCTATAATAGTATTCACGCTGTCAGTAACTACTGTATTAACCCTATTCAGACCGGGGGGGGGGGGGGCTTTTGAGGCCCGCGCTAACTTTGATGTCCTATAACGCCAGAACGGCTTACGCTAGACCCAACAAATTTGGTGAGTTTTCCTAAAATATTGTTGGCAACAATTTTAGAAAGTTTGAAAAATTTTCCTTTTTTTCGTGTTGCCATGGCAACCGTTTGTTGACAGGCAGTTTTGCCAAAAATCACTATTTTTGGTTCTAACAATGTATTTTTCACATTTATTTGCTATATTACTGCTATTTTGATACATAAATAAAATGTAATATTATTTAGCATATATTTCATAATTATATATGCATAAATTATGCTAATTTGATGACGTCATCAGCCCAAAATCCAAGCTGGCGGACCGTATGTCCAGATCCACGGCGGTCGGTTGCTAGGGTATTCTTTCCCGTTGCTATGCGAGTTCGACAGAGTGTCGGGTTACAAGAGGCCTACTATTTGCTAGCCGTAAAATATTTCAAAATAAACAAGATGTTATGACAAGGAAAATGTATTCAAAATAAAATTGAATTCGCAATTTTAGATAGTTTGAATCTTCCCGTTTGAATTGAGATAATTGTTTTGTTTCGATTTTGCTTCCAAAGACGATTATTTTCTGTTTCAAGGAAGGCCTTCAATTTGACCATACTCTTGATAAGATTGGCCGCAAGTGCCATGGCAAATTCTCGATCTTTATATTTTTCGTCATCTTAGAGGCAAATAAAACTTTCTGTTTTTGGGATTTTTTAATTTTTAATTTGAAGCAAAGTTACAGTCAAAAATGTGCGTAAAAATGGCATTTTTCGCACTTAATTACCAATAATTCAAAATCTAAGGCATTTTTTAAAAATCCCAAAAACAGAAATCTCGGGAAAACCCTTGCGGTCATTTTGAGCCATCAATGAGTTATGTTGGACTCTTCTTGGTGGAGATCTTAAACGATGTTTACACGCATGTTATGCCGCACGGAGAGCGGGAGGGTGTAATTGATACCGGTGTGTTATCTGCACTTGTTGTTGCATTTTTGTAGCATAACTTGAAGTTTTCTGAGAATACCCTTTTTTCAAGGGTCCGGCCAATATAATCAAATTGATGACGTCATAATTACGTCATCTTACGTCAACGTAACGTCAAACGTCAAATACACGTCAGATATTCTGTCGACATTATGTGCTAAAAAATTGGTGGCCCTACGGCACGTCCCCCCCCCCCCCCGTCCAGGGATGACCAAAAATGCCCGGTCTGAATAGGGTTAACCTGAGTACGAATGTCTGGGCAGTGTAGACATCATCTTTTTCGCGCTCTTGCTGTACTGGTTCTGTCTCTGGCTCCTCCTCCTCCAACAGGCTGTGGCCGTGGCTGCAGCGTTCACATCTTCCCTACATTCTGATGCAGATGATGGAAGAAAGTCTGTTCACTTGATGCCTGTCAGGTTCCTTTCTCCATTTCTCTCATACATGTAGATTTTTTACAATGGAATGAGCAATATGTAGCCCCTGTTTTGCAGCGGTCCAGTAAGGTGCGAATTACTGCTAGCTTTTGGTGCAGAGGGTGGTGGGAATGGAAGTTGAGGTATTGGTCCGTGTGCGTACTCTTCCTGTACACCAGAAGTTTCACTGTGCTATCTTCCTTATGCCCTAGAAGGGTGTCGAGGAAAGGTAGTGTACCCTCCTTCTCCTCTTCATACTTGAACTGTATGCTGCCGGTGGGGTCGATGCTATTGAGGTGGTCTTTGAGCTCTTGCTGGGCTCCTCTCCTCACAAATTCTGCCACGTCATCCACGTACCTTTTCTATAACTTAGGCTTGCACTTGACGGGTGCTGTGGAAGAAGCTTCTTGTTTCAGCCCTTCCATAAACAAGTTAGCGAGTACCGGGGATACAGAACGTTAACTCCCCGCTGCTGTCCCATTTCTACTGGTCGATGTTACCCCTGAAGGTGAATTGCGTGATCGTGACAATGAAGGAAAGCAGTTCCTCAATTTCTTGTGCTTTGTACGTCCCGTCATGTTTCTTGTCCAAATGAGTGGTAAGAGTCCAAGTTTAAGCACCATATAGGAGAATGGGCTCTTACTGCGCGAAAGACTTGTACCTTCAGTTTGCTATTTATACCCGAAAGCCAGATATTATCAAGTTTCATACTTGCATTCCAGGTCCACGCTTTCTTAATTCTAAAATCCTTTAAAGAGTTCATAATGTAGGACCCAAGATAGTTAAAGTCCTCTACTTGTTTCATGCAAGTTCGAGATAGAGATTTGAGATCAGTTGGTGCAATGGTAATACCTGTACTTGTGTTTATGAATTCAGTTTTTGCTGCGTTACAATAGAGTCCAACTTAAGCCACTACTTTCTCGAGAGACTGCAAAAGATCTTCACCATCCTTTACTAGGTGTGTTATCGGTGTCAGATCGTCTGCAAAGTCTAAATCTGTAAGATTTACAGCTAAGTGTCCAATGCCATAAACAGCTTTATCGGCAACGTCATGTAACTTCCTTGAATTTTCCTTATGTATACAACCTGCGTTATTTTTTTATTAAATTTCATATGGCTTTGTTGTCTGAAGTGTGATTGTACAATTTTCTGTTTTATTAAACCGTTTCCTCCAATTGTAGGTATCTATTTCCAGTGACACTGTTCCCTTTCCGCTGTCTCGTTTCTTAACGCCAAGGTATACCATTACAATCTATTATGTGCAGCAAGACTGGAAAGCATACTGTTACCATAAACCCAATCAGATACTAACGACATTTCCGGTTAGAACTATATTCTACGTAATGTTACTCTCTAGTCTTGGGTCCGCGATTAACAGGGTTGACAATTAAGAATATTACATACAGGTAGATCTACAAAGTCCACTGTTTACTTATACTTTGAAGCGAGCAAGCAATGGGTTTAATGATTGCGACATTGCGATGAAAGAAACTATAGACCATATTTACACACAAAACATTGTTTATTGGAAATCGGCGTCTTTGCGATGACACAAAATGATTCTTTCCATACACTCAAGGAGACACTGTTTATTTTAATATCTTAACGGGTGTGAAAGCATAAACCGTTAATCCAGTCCATTACCGTCTTTTACGTCTTTGACTTAAGAATTTACGTTGGCATTCTATGACTTCAGTATCAGTTAAGATGTTTGATTTCCAAAGAAGCGCATTTGCTCTTCTTTCAGAGATATAAATTTTCTTACGATGGCATTCAATTCCATACTGTGCACAATGTCCTTGCGCATATGTAACAGCATGCAGTTGTTCCGCCCCTGTTTCGCCATTGAAGATGGAGGAGTCTTTAGTGAAGAGAAGGCCTTCTCGATGGGAATGGCTAAATATGGCCGGAGCAGTTTGTGAGTCTGAAAATGTTGTGCGGTGAGGCCCAGTTGAAGTTGTGGAACAGACTGTGCGAAATCTGGTCACCTTCGCTTTAGACGGTTCCTGCTTTATGACGTCTGGTGGCACGGAGAGTTGTAAGTTTTGGCTGATCCACGTCTTGCACAAACACAGAAGACATGACTTTATAAGTCCTGGTCAAATCTCTCTGACAGCTCACCAATCAGTACATAGCACGCCTGGAAAAACACATGAAGGTAGAAGTCATTGGTGCTCGTATGCCGGTGTGGGTCACTTCGTATGGACTGTCGCCGGTATCGTGGTAGGGCTGGCTCTCCAATGTACAGGCCTCTAGCAGTCTACCCCAATGAACTGAAGAAAGAGTTAAAGTATGTATCTGTCCGCAGCCGACCGTAGTATGACTTTAGTGTATTGGCTGAGGCAATGGCCTCTTTCATACGTAAGTCCATCTTTTACAACGTTTTGGAGACCTGCTCCACATCGCCCGCTTTCAGACCATACTCATCTCTTGTCGTGACGTTCACTTCGTTCATCGTGTCAATAGTGGCACTTTAGTTGCTCAGAACGCTGTCCAGTGCCGCTGTCCTCACGGTTCAGCGTGTGGGGCACATAGGCCTGACTGTGACGCTTGAACTGTTGTGTTCAGAAGAAGCCAGTAATAGAACGGTGTCTTCATATCTCGCTGCATATGTCTTGAAGGCATGGGTTAAGAGAGCTGGCCCAGCAATGCACTGCCTCAGGCTCCTCTATTTTTATGCGTCTCGCAACCCTAGAATGATGGCCCTGTATGTTAGCCGCCCCGTCATACACCTGACCACAACATGGTTAATGAAGAATGCATGTCTGGAGTGTCTTTGATGGTATCAGTGATCGTGGCGGTGTTTGGTTTGGTTTGGTTTAGTTTGGGGGCTGTCGGAGCGCCTCATGCCGCGGTGCCGGATAGAAGTCACTTATTCCTATATATTACATTATAGATAATGTGTAAAAACGCCCACTTTTACCCTTTTGCGCGAATTGCCGGGACACCTTTCCCGGGGCTTTTACGAATTGGGCGAACTCTTTGCTCACATGTTTCTCCAAGCTGCTCCCGAACTGGCTTACCAGAAGCTACCTAAAATAATCTTTTCCTTCCAACGGAAAGATCTGATCTAAGATAATACAGTACTCATGTGCTTTCGTATGTCTCTCATGGCCTTCTCTGCGTGTTTTCATAACTTTTCTTTTATAGCACTCTCTGGGTTGAAGACTGCTTCGGGTCTCCTTGCATACTGCACTAGCTCTTCTTTGATGTCGTCAATGAGCGGCCCCTTCTCATTGCCTCCTCTTATTGTTTCAGTGCTGGAAGCACGCTTAGTTGTGACGTGATTCCCTACATAAGTACATTACTGCAAATAAGTACATTACTGCAAATGAATACTAAGTATTCGCACACGGCAATAATTACAAAACGCAATAGACCATCGCTTCTGACTTTCAGCAGTCGCTCTACCAAGAATGTTAACTGTATTCACCGAGCTTAAATACTTTCACAGTACGTTGCCTCGGTCCAGTCACAAAACTAATAAGCTCACATCCCCAATGTACAATCCAGTGCACCCTAAGGCAATGACTTCTTTCCGTACATTCCATACCGAGCATGCGCGGCAATAATTTTACCACTCCGGATTCCCGTCATTCACCCCAAAAGGAACTCTTAGTGTAATGAATTATGTCTAAACTGTTCAAAAAAAAAGGTGACCAACATTATTTATGACACAACAAATAGAAGTTCAATGTCCTTGTAAACCGCTTGTGCCTACATCTCTGGAAAGTAATTTTTGTTTCTTGCGTGTCACGCAGTGTGTTTAATAGACAGATTACAGCACTGCCATAAATTTTATACCCCAAACCTATGAATCACGCCCAGAATGCGTTGAGTCCCTCACCTGTAATACACCTGCGTCAATGCAAAAACTCAATTATGTGCTTATTCGTCACGATATCACATTGTAAATGTCACGTTACCACGCCCACAAAACTTTATTGGGTTTTTACTTGAACGAAAATTGAACACAGACATTTTGCTAGCGCTGCATGACCTGGACAAATTCATTATCATACAAAAACATTTGTTGTAAGCAATGCGACATTTTGATAGGACACTCGAACGAAATGAATTTGATAATTGCGCACCAAAGAGTTGGGAGCAAAATGATGTAAAGTGTTTTCTTAATAGTAATAGGCATCTATAATGAATTGATCCCTGTGTGACAATATGGGGACAGCGGCTCCAGATTTACGCCTTAACAACCTCCCAAATCTGTGTCGTGCGTTTCGGAAATAACGAGTCACTTGGTGAACTGCAACATTTGATAGAATACAAAAAAAGGACATAATTTTTCACAATGATCAATAGAAAACATAGATTACTTTGAAACAGAGAAAATATTCATGGTTGCGAAATATGCCCCGAATAAATAATTTTATTTTTATTTTCGGGATGTCTGCAGTTCCGGCGGTACGACAGGCCTTGCCCTCGTCATGTTTGGACCCAACAGGTTTGTGTGGCCATAGTGAGGCCAAGCTTTAAGAACGGGGCTGCAGAATGCAAATAGCAAGTTATTATGTTGATTGCTTAAACATGACCAACAAGGGCTAAATGCATTGATCGTTTCCATCTTAAATGTGACATCCCTTATGGTCCTAAATGGGTTATCTTGCAATAAAATCTTCGAGTCTGTGGAGTAACAGAAACATATGGTTATAATATATTTGAATACTGTTATCTAGGTTGTTGAATATCAAAAGAAAATGCTGCACTTTGGTTTCGCGCACACTTTAAACTATTGTATAGATCAATATGTAATAAAATTTATATTGAGGACAAGACATCTACAAATGCACGTTCCAACATAATTTGTTAACGTAGCTTTAAATTTTTATGAATATGAAGGAAATATGTACTCGTAGAAAACTTTGTCTCATCTATTTTTATGACATATTATTTTGCGTATATAAATATGAGACCATGTATCTTTTTGCTTCTCTTGTTGTCTAGATATTATTAAAGTGAAATTGTACATTAATTGTCAACTGTTCCGGTTAGCGTTTCCTTTTGACCTGATTCGGAGCTGGTAACTGCTGCGGGCCTCCAGCCTGGATAGGAATTCCTGGCTGCTGCGGAGCCGGTCCTCCCTGCCCCGGGTTCGGAACTCCTGCACCCACGCTCTGTACACCTCCGGATCCTGTGTTTGGAGCGCCTAATGCCACAGCGGACAGTCGTCTATGTCTCTGTGCCATCTTCGGTTCTCTCACCCTTGTTCTCAACGTGCGTCTCGTATGTCTCGTGTGAAAAAAAAATTCACGCTTCCTTACCCTTTTATAAGTACATAGCATCTCTAATTGCCACCAGTCTGCTTTCACCTGTGTTTGATCGAAGTGTTTCCACCTGTCTCGATTTACGCGGGGAGTACATGATTAAGATATATCATCATTTGAATCATCATTATTTACTAGGATACACACAGTTATAAGACTGATGACAATATTCTCAAGAGCCGCTTTCGAACAACAGTTACTGTAAACATGACATAGAAACATACCATACATTAGTCTTCGCCAAAAATTATTATCGATATATCTTATATTTCAGTATACATCATCATTATAGTAAGCTCATGATCACTTCACATACCATTTTCCATTCTTAAGGTTAACTGAACCCCAAGATCATACCTAAATACCACAACAACTGCACTCTTGTATTTTTATCACCCTGCTTTAGCACTTTTTTATATCAAATTCAACATATGAAAGTTTTATTTTGTTACGTCCATTTATCTCCAACCGTCTCCATTCCTTTACCACCAGATGTTGAAGCCTGTAACATCTTGTATTGGTTAGGGTATTTAGCGACAGAATGGTCGGTGCTCCCACAGACGTAACGTGTCCTGGTTTGATACAAAGTTCTGCAAACTTCTTGGCCACGGAAATAACTGTCCTTGACCCTGATCTGCCTGGCGATGTTGTGGAGATTTATTGATGGACCAACCAGCCTACGAATTAACCACAGAAATGAAACAACAAACCGAAGTAGTCAGCAAACAAGGAATGGTTTACTTACCACAGCACTTACCATACGTCGTCCTACTTTTTAAATATTAAGATCTTTTCAATTCAAGTCATCTTAAATAAAAGAAAGCATTGTCAACTAGAATTAAGGATTAGATTTATTTACATAACGAAACACAACATAATGGTCAAACTCATAAATAGCACAAAACCATTCCCCCTCCACTACTTTCGCGAAGAACTCCACGTTGATGTTAACAATCGTGGGGACCTGCAAATATAGAAAAAAAGACGTTAAATCGGTCACCACGTTCTAGAATGTCATTACTGATACCCATGTACAGCTGTATACGGGTGTCCATCAACATCGTTATGAAGTACATAAATTACCACTGGCGGTACTACTTTTTACTTTCTTCATGCTCTGTGCCAATATAGGGAGTAAATTAGATTTAACCATCATATTTGTACATCATCTACGACAAGGTGACTCTGACCCTCTTCGTTGACGGAAGTCACGCGGACGGTAACTGAGGGAAAAAAATGATTCGAATAAGTAATGTCATGATAGCTGTAAATGATGTCCGCATCATCATACATATACGAAAATGCCATGTTTGTCGCATTTCTCATAAAAGCTTTGACAAATTTTCAAACGTACCTGTATATTTTCATTATTTGTAACTTTTTCATGTGTACCTATTTTCTAAGAACTGGAGACTTCTGTCCCGAACGTCAGCACCTCCACCCTGGTTTTCTTTATCCAGACAGGCCACTCAGCCTTTTTTCTTCCTCCTGCTCTCCTTACTACGGAAACAATAACACGGTATGTCACTGGGAACGGTTGATATATCAACACGCATCACTAGAGAATTGTTTACATTTCAGGGTGCCAAATTCTACCGCATCACAGAATTAATGAAACGTAATTCGTTTGCCATAAATTACAACTGCAAACGTCACTGTAAATGCAAAAAAGCCTGCACAGCGGTGTACATTTCTTTAAAGAAAAATCACAGTGCAAGTTTCTGCTATTCTCTTTACTGTGAAGTCTTCTGTATTGAATGTTCATTGGACAAAATTCTACAATGAGATTAGTGATTTTTGAGGGGTGGCGGTGTGATGTTAAGTGTAGGGTGAGGGGTGTACAATTAGCGCAAATGCGTGCATGTTGATTTTATTGAGCGAAAGTATTTGCTTTGTATTGTATTGTGATTACGAAATACAGTGCACATGCTTTACTTGGGTTTTATACAATTTCAAGTGGTGCATTTTCACTCCAATTTGCTGAAAAATAAATTGTCATCGCTTGTCCTCATTGCGCTTGGTGCGCAGGACAACCGAAGTCTGCGACTCGACCGCACTTTAGAATTTGCGGGAAGGCTTTGCACACCTGGAGATAAGTTAAGTAACATGACAAAGACTACAGAGGCAGGCATTGACATTAAGGTACAGAGTCATGTTATTTATGTCTTTCTTTGACCACTTCTCATTCATTATAAGACGCCATCTATTATCAAACAAACATTACCATTACCGATTAATTACCTTCAAGGTACATAAGGCCGAATGTAGTCATTATCTATACTTACCTCATCAACTGCTTTGCGGAAGGGCCTGGAGTATTTTGTAATAACGCCAATCTGCTTTAGAGCAGTCCTGATTTCGCGCTGTAAAACATAGATATGTACAGTCTTTTTTTCCCCATATACCAGTGGGTATTAATTATATTAGGAAGGCAAACCTTGTCTTTCTGACTTGTAGTGGATTATGGAGAAGACGCCGTACAGCAACGCCATCCGTAACATTAATGTAAATGTTACACAGAATAATTATCAAATGAAAATCAGCACATTCCTACTCTGAAAGTATCTTGACATTTACTATGATAGAATACAATATGTTTTTGTTTTCTTTTCCCTAGTTGCTAAAAAATGAATAACAGTGACATTTTAATTAATGAAACACACAGCAGGTACAGCCGCCATGATGCTACAAAAATAACAGGCACTGAGCAATACGTTCACAAGTATTCAACGGAAATGAGAACAATCCTACTCGGAAAACATTTTAACATTTACTGGACTAAAGTACTAGTAAAAAAAATAATGGCTTGGTTAAAATGGAAAATACTTACCCGGAGATCCCTTCTCTCTATACTCATAGTCCTTCCAGACACTAATTATGGTGATGTAGAAGGTCTGGATGTGGGCCTAGCCACGTCTGACTCCATACTCTGCGTGACGGTAAACTAATGTCAGCAATATTTTCGCGGTACCAAAAAATTCAAAAGATCGTTTGACAAGTTTTAGCGATAAAGAACTAATCTTCTGATGCCTTGTGTATTTTCCTGTCCTTTAACTCATAGCCTAAACGTCTTTATCATATTTATATCAAATAAGCGTGGTAATAAAATCATTGCCATGGAAACGGTTTTATTGTTTGAGTATTAAACATTGTTGATTTAGATGTAGTCGCGGGAGAACGCCAATCATCTGTCTCTAGGTTCACCTTAAAACATCGTGTTGCAAATTTGCCACAGTTGCGCGCACCCACTCAAGAAGGGAAAAATACGTTTTTAGGTCAGTCTTTTATATCTTCTTCAAATGATAAAAAACATCAATATTTTGATAACGGTAAATATAGCTTAGATAACTTGAGAGCCAAACCCTTGTCTCTTCTAATTCCCCCTCTCGCATTAGGCGCGATTCGATCGAACGTCGAACCTGCGAGCTCTAAATTACGAGGAGGCATGACCCTGACGGAAGGGGGAACTCTGCAATTTTTTCGTCGGCATCAGGGTCATGCCTCCTCTTAAATTAGAGCTAGCAGACTCGTGGTCCGATTGAATCGCGCCTTATGTGAGGGGGGCATGAGCAAGAACCTCGGGTCATTAGCAACACCTGGAAATAAGAACTCGTGCAGGTCGGGGCTGTAGTTACTTGTTTTACTACTCGGTGATAAACAGCTGTTTGGTTACGAACAATAATGAAATATATTTATTACATCTGTTCTTTTCGCTCCAACCAAAATTACTGATACTCCTTGCTATTTATAGCACTGTATGCATTGCCACTAGCCTACCTGATCAGATACTAGTAGTTTAAAAGAGTTACTGAGGCATTGTTATTTAGACTAACGTTCAATATTGTAAACATTAGAACGATGATAAAGAAAAAGATTGACCATTGCACAAATTATAATGAGAATACTCAAATGGGTGCTTCTGCACCCCTGCTATATGTCATTGTAGAAACGGAAGTTCGTTTTTACCCAAATGTCTCTGGATGTGAACTACTCATATCCTTGTGCAGACTTCATAGCTAAGAGCCTGGACAACCTGGTGCGCATGCTTCTATACCAAGTTTTTAGGTGTTCCGAAGTCCTGCCCTTTTCAGACGCTTTCTCCCGCCATGTGACCTTATTCCTGTGAATGTTTTTTGTAGTCTTCCAGTCTCTTGTTGTAAAGCTCGGGATGCTCTCTCGACCACTTAGCCAAAATCTCCTCTTTTTCATCAGTCAGTGTGGCAATTGTCTTACCTTTTCTCATATTCTTTTCACCTTGACTGCTAGCATCGGAGGATCCCGAGTCGCCGGACTTTATGGCTACGTTTTCTGTCTTGGGACCAGGGACGGAGGAACCTCTGTCCGGTGAACTGTCAGCACCAGAGGGAGAAACAGCGCTTCCGATCTCCGAACCAGCAGGGGAGGAACCCTACTCGAGCAAGAAAGCCCAGGGGCATTTGCAGGCGCAATGTCCAATTACAAGAAAATGGTTTATATTTGGTGGAATTGTGTATGCTAATTGATACACGTGTATGATATTCGATTACTATCATCTCAGTTTAATATGGAATATAAAAAGGTTATGCTTTAGTATCGTTCGCCTTTTTGACCTTTTTTATTGTGCGTAATATTTTCAAGAATAGACCTATGCAAATATACAGCCAAATATCATTTATTAGCAACCTGAGAAGAAACAACGACCTAGTATTTACAAACACAGCTGACAATCTTAATCAATGCAAAGAATTTTACCAGGATCTGTATACATCCAAACAGGTGCCTGGCACAGCGGTAGAAAATCACCATGGCCATTCACATCTAGCTAGAGGGGGCGAAGCTGAACCGGAATGAGAGTTGGGAGCTGCCCAAGTCCTACCCACCCCTTCTCCGCAAGGACGCGGGAGGGGGGTGGGGGGGGGGTGGGTGGGGCAGATGATCCACGCAAGCCTGACCTAGTCTCGGGTTCTCTCGCAAGAACTGAGACAAGGTCATTTCCCTTGACGAATTCGAAGATGTGCTGGTAGACATCGAAAATTTGGGAGGTATGTACTGTACCTTTACAAAACAGTCATTGATTGAAGAAAATTGTTATAACTGTATCCAAACGTGACTGATGAACCTCGTCAACAATGTAAGTAGTCAATAGTGACTAGTTTCGGGAATTGAGGGAAACTGAATTCCTAAATAATAATCAAAAATATGTCTGGAAGTAAAGATTCTGCATCTCCATAGCAACTCTTCAGAAAAGCAATGTTCATAAGATTACTGATGTCATGATGATTATTCTCATTTAATACAATCTAAGACCTACCAGCCTTTCTTAGACAACATCGTGACCAACCTGGAGGAGTAGTTTCCTGACACTGAGCTCCTGGCTGCCTTCAACGTCTTGGTCCAGATGAGGCATGCCACGATCACACATAGATGCTTAAGGTTTGTTCTGATCTGTTACTTCAATTTCTAACAATGATAACAAACAATAATGTGAACTTAGATGTCGTGAAAGCACATGGGGACACCATGCCCAACTTGACAGCTGCCATGGCTGTGCTGTCAGTGTCAACAGCCGGTATCTGTCTTAACCTTGATTTCTGAAATTCTAATATGTTACAATCTAGTAATTCAACTTGTCGGTCTGATTGTAATGCAGTCACAGACAATATTCAATATTTTTTTTTTACTGTGGCACCCTTAATTTTGAACATGAAGACCTGTTTGCCACAAATAGCTGTGGAAGGACAGTATGTCTGGATATTTATTGTGCGTCTGTCATTGAAAGCAGGTTGCAGATATGTGAAATATTGAGAATGGGTTTGGGGTTTCCACATAGTGATGATTCCCATTGTAAATGACCGTCAATTCATTAATAAAAATTGATAAGATACAGCAGACGCTGCTTACCGGTGTGAGTGTATGCAATAAATCTGTTTCGATATGCAGCTTTGCCTAGCCTGGTTTACTGTGAGTACATGGTATACTCTTATCATTATTTTTATTTGGTAATACTCTTCCCCGGCACGATGGAGCACCAACGTCCTGAAGTTCGGCGAAATCTGGTTGTCACTTATCTGGAAGAAGACAGGCGGATTTGTGGACAATCCTTTAAATTTCAACTTTCCAGGTGATAGAAGAATTATTTTAACAACAAGTTGCTTGGTATGTATGAGCAGGGTGTATCACTTACTACAAATATACATGAGTTAACGTTGCGGTCTGTTATTTTAGCGGTTGAGGAGATATAAAGTCTGACGTCATATTATAGTATCAATGAGAATTTTTTTGGACATGCTTTCACAATCCACAATGAATCATGATGATTACGTTTTATCGGATGCATAGCAAGCGCGTAAGTCACTGACGTTTATTCTACCGTAAATAAAATTATGAATGACAAATTTGTCTTGATGTCAATGATTGCTTTATGGTGTCAGGTGCGTATTAATGTTACACATGTGCTTTTTTTCCAAACATTTGTCGTGACCAATAATGTTCCTGTACCAAAACAAATGGTCACTGTCCGTAAGTTTCATTCCAGGATGGCGGAGAATCCCAAACCAGAGTAAGTCTTCTTTTCCTGTCTTGAAGTGTTTGTCGTTTGCACTAAAACTTCCTGATGAAGTATTTAAATCGAAAAACAAGATCTTTGCATTATTTCCGCAACACGTAATCAGGTATCTTGTACCGTTTCATTTCTGAACCAAGATATAAAATGACTCAACGAGGCTATTTTTGGAGGATGGAAATGGACACTAGCGAGCAGGATGGGGGTGGCGGAGCTCGGCGGCTGGGCGCGGCGGAGCGGGAGGAGAGGGAAAGGTGAGCGAATTATGACATTCTGGTGTAACTCTGGCCATTTTGTACCTGAAGTAACATTTTAAACCTCCCTTTTAGGCATGTGTTACTGTTTGCGGTTCTTGATAGCCCATTTTATTTGGTTACATTGAATTAATGAAGGTATCAGGACAGTTCGGCACATGGACACTTCGGCCCGGACACTTCGGACCCAAGTCCAGGACACTTCGGCCCCAGGCCGAGGACACTTCGGCCCAGGCTCAGAGACACTTCGGCCCCGCTAGTTCGTATGTGCGTGGGCATGCTTTGCAATGTACACATTAATCGAAACGCTATTTGAAACGCAACGATAAAACATATTGAGTATGGATTCTTGAAACAAATAAATAAGTCTTGAAACAGGATATCAAACACATACACCTACCACAGTTACATCTAAAACAGCCAACACTGGCGCTCTACTGTAAAATCAAGATGATTCTCAGTAGAGGCCGCGTTTCTTTGTCAGACAACTTGAACTTGCAGGTTGTACTTTGTTGTGTGACCGAAAGGCATTTTGGCAATCAACTTGATTTTCAATAGAGACCGCGTTTCTTTGTCAGACAACGTCACTTGGTACTTCCTGCGTTTCGGCAAAGTAGAACAGTAAAAAATATCTGTAACAGGTCGAGTTGTGGAGTACTTAGGACTGTTAACTCCACATCGCAGTAGGTAAGACTTCAGGGAAGCTAGGGTCGTGCAGAAAACCGGAGCAAAAAGGGATCTTCATGCCCCGGAAACGCAAAAAGGCGTAATCACTAATGGCGATTTTCTCGAGTACACAGAAGAACACTATATAATATACTGTACAATCATACGTTCTAACATTATACGTGATTTAGTCAACTCGGGCTACGTGTTAGATAACTATCGTGGACTGGACTCGGGGCCGAAGTGTCCTCGGCTTCGGGCCGAAGTGTCCTGATTGCCAGGGGGCCGAAGTGTCCTTGTGCCGAAGTGTCCGACATTATCACCTATTTCACCAGGGCCAGGGCCAGAGAGCCGCGGGCGTCGGCGGGCACGGACGACGCCGGCGTCAATACGCCCGGCGTGGCCGTGGAGGGGTAGCACGTAAGTTATACCTTTTGAAATTATGTAACATTTTCTGTTAAGTATTTTTCCTAAACGATGTACGCACTTCAGCCCTGAACCTGCAATGTACTTATTTTAGTGGATCCTGATAAGATTAGCAATATTCATTCATTCATCCATGCATGTATTCGGGTCTTCATTGATTCGTGTGTTGATTTATTAATTTATTTAGGTCTTGATTTATCAATCTAATCAATTATTGATTTATTAATTCATTCATCATTGATGTATTCATGTTTTAAATGTATTCATGTATTCATTCAGGACGAGCCAGACAGAGGGCAGACAGCGGTCGGGGCCGTGGATACCTGGCGTACACCGGGCGCGTGTCCCACTATTCGTTCTTTTATGGTATCTAAAAGTTAATTAGAAATTCTTTACATGTTTTTAATGCTCTTTCTTATTCTGCAAGGGTGTTATTCTGCTTGATTTGAACAAACAGCATAGTTGCGTGCAATAAGTAAGGTCACGTTACTTTAGTGATTGTTTGCATCTTGAAAAAAATAACATGTCACCACTAACGTTCATAGTCCCCCATCACAAAGAACATTCCTTTATATTACTTAGTATCAAATTAGTTTACTTTTAGTTTGGTCACAATTTATTTGTTCATATTACGTATTTTCTTAATGTTCATTTTTACTTATCATATTGTAATATTACGTTAATTAATATAATCATTTGCATGTAATAGATTATACTTTCTTTTACTGTACTTTATTTTGACAATAAAGCTCATATATCTTTGAAATGTGTCATGCTGACTTCATTGCAGTCTGATAAAATGTGCATTGTATCTGTAGTTACATGACTCAAACATGATAAGTTGCAAAGAAATGACGTCATCATCTGAAGGACAACCAAAACATGTACAATAGTATCGTCGTAACGACGTAGCATCTTATCCATGAAGTCCGCCGAAGTCCTCTTCCGTTAGTCTTTTCCGTCAGACACGAACTTTAAAAAAACATATGTCTAGTATGTACTAGTAATTTACTAAATTAGTAAACTAGGTAGATACAATACAAGATCGAAAAGAAAACATAACATACTCAGTGAGTTTCCATCTAGATTACAGGCAAATGTATTTGTCAACAACAAATAACACCGTACGGAATAAAAATCAGGGTCTTACTTTACTTACATCTTTATTTTAAGAATAATTACTTTACCAGTGTGCTTTTACAAATGAGAACAATGCCTGAATTCCTAATATTAGTGCTAAACCAGCAGTTCAGATCATTTCTGCCACAGGCGATAAGCCTCTAAAACACGGACATGTAAATATCTGTGACATAGAAGACACTATAGAACCAGATTTTTTTGTCTGTGTCGACTTCTTAATATATAATTTTAACGTGTAAGTGTATAAACGACAGATGTTAGTGGATACTTTACGTCTATTATATTCTTTGTGGATTTGTTGCGTGATTCAGCCGATATACGAGGTAAGAGATAAAGCTTACTTTATGGCAAACAATCTTTTTACTGAAATATAGCATGTATACCTAAAATATCGTGCACAACTCGATGCGACGAGACAACGTCCGTATATCTCTCCAATCTCGAAAGAGATCAGACTTCAGCCGAGCTGCCCGTGTTCAAAAGATGCGCCACCTCGAGCGAGAGTCAATCCTAAAGGTTTATGCAGCTGAACACTGGGAAACGGTCCAACAGTTGCCTTTTGAATTCATAGAAATGTAAGGTTTTGCATTTGCAAGTAGAAATGAAATGGCCAAATACAAACTTAAGAAGGACCAAGGTTTTTTATTAGACGACCAACAAAAGACTGCAGTAGCAGCTCTGAAGGCCAATCAAATCCTAGAGCTTGTCAAGAGAGCTTTCTTTAACCTAGATGAGTTGTCAGTACCTATCCTCTACAAGTGTATAGTCAGACCACATCTAGAATACGCGTATGTGGTGGTGGGACCACACTTCAGTGCAGATCAGAAGCTAATCGAGAGATTACAGAATAGGGCAAAAAGATACGCTATGTAAAGGGGTGCCGTACAGCTCCAGACGCGTATGTGGTGTGGGGACCACACTTCAGTGCAGATCAGAAGCTAATTGAGAGATTACAGAACAGGGCAACAAGATACGCTATGTAAAGGGATGCCGTACAGCTCCA
Source organism: Branchiostoma floridae (assembly GCF_000003815.2). NCBI lineage: Eukaryota > Metazoa > Chordata > Leptocardii > Amphioxiformes > Branchiostomatidae > Branchiostoma > Branchiostoma floridae. The sequence goes on along the minus strand of NC_049987.1, from coordinate 353,836 downwards.
GACTTAGGAAGCTGAAATTACCTTCGTAAAAGGGAAAAGGGGTAAAGTGATACAAATCTACAAGACAGACGTCAGACAAGACAGTCTCACCCTTTGTAGTACAATATTCCTCTAGGTAGAACACAGTACAGACAGATGTCATTCTTTCCACGAACTGTGTCCGAGTGGAACTTGCTTCCTGCAGAGATGGTGACTGCCCCAACCCTGGAATCCTTCAGGGATAAGGTAGCAAATCTACACTAACAGTTTAGTAGACCCCCAAGACAGACCATTACATCAAGCTACAACAGACAACCTTCTGTACCAGCACCTCTGTTAAGTGTGGCAGAAACATCAGCAAGTTGATGGTGGCCACCTAAACATTACGAAGAAGAAGATTGTGACACAAAGTTGAAGTTCGAACCCGAAAATGTTAGTCCATGACTCCATGTAGACAAAATAAGAGACCCTTGCTACACAATTATGGCCTCATTAGTCAAATCCATTATGCGGCGTCAATCTGTCTCGACGAAAACGGAACGTATGTGAAGCTCTTTGCCTAGTGAAGATGTTTGTGACGTGTGAATACCTTCACGTCTAGATTGGATAACTACTGTGGGGAAAGGAAATACCTGGAGTGAAAGGAGGATTTTTCAACATTCAGTATGCCCTTCTGATTAAGGTAAGATTGCTTTAAGCAATGGTGTGACACTACTTGTTGACCAGGACAACTACCCGACTTTCCAGTGCAATGTGGTATTACAGAGACGCAGTAATCCAACTGTGCCGAATCGAGCGTTAGCATGTATGAACTGGACATGCAACCAACCAATTAACATACGCTTAGGGTGGCATCCCAGGACCCAAGCGAGACTGATCACTGTTCTACTTTCTCAAGGGCAAGTTGAAGTTACCAACTAAAATACCTCTCGGACGAAACAACGTGGCAATCGTGTCCGATGTCTTTGGGGAAAGAAGGGCGAGCTGTGGACGGGGACGTGGGGGGCATTACCAAAATACATTGATCTAGTACAATGGCTGGTCCATGAGAAGGTAAACTTATGGACTTCACTATGTTCAATGACTCAAGATGGCATCAACCACATGGGGAAGGCAATTTGCAACTGCAGCGCAACTACAGCACATTAAAAGCGTCGGAATCATGCAACAAAAGACTGTCATGTTTGAAACAATCACATGGGAAATCAAATGATCCAGACTGTGTAGAGAAAAACATTCGAAAAAAAATCGGTAGATTTAGCTATCAGATGAGTTACATTTGATTTTGGACGGCTCCACGCAGAGAAAGTTGAGATTGTCACACATTAACATTAACCAAATGTAAATGTTAATGTACCAATGACAATATAATATGTTCAGATCAAGACATGACAAAAAATTCAATGATATAAAATATTTCATTACATATTTGCAAACTTTCGAGGCGGTATACAAACTAGACATCTGTGTTTTTATTGAAAAATAATGTCATAAAGATAACACAGATGAGATTTGTAGGAATTTAATAATTCTAACAGAATAAAAATATGCCAAAAGCCTTGTTACGTCTAATATTAGGCTATGTTGTTAGCTACCATTTTATGTGCTGCAAATCGGGATAGTGTGCCGAGCATATAATTTTGTACCATGGTGGAGCAAATCCCGTTTCAAGAACAACCTGCAAACATGAAGCAAGGGAACAACAGGAGGTACTGGGAGGCCAAAAAGAGGCGTGGTCAACTGCCTGTTTCCCGACAGAATGTTACCGACCATGCAAAGCAGCTGAAGGCACCAGATGCAGATGACCACCCATTTCCACGCCAAGTCAACAGAGTTACAACAAGTTACTTCCATTAATGCAGGACACCATGCTTCGGTAATTATAACCTTAATTGCACATTTATGCCCTATTGGTTTAAACGTACATGCATAAGTAATTTTGTACACATTGACAGGACAAATCAAAAACATATAAAGCACACCCAGAACTGTTCTGTATTCTGAATTCTAAAATGCTGACCACATTCTGTCAGGTATATACCTGATTATTGGATTTTGCCCTGTTCACTCTTACAGGAAACAGTTTTCGCCATGTATACAGATGAAAAGATAAAGGGTCTGAAGAGATTCTGTTGTTCAATCATTCATGCCGAAAACACGGTCCTGGGAGTCGACAAGACATTCAAACTTGAACTCTTTCACATGACAATGACTAACTTTAAACACCAAGCTGTAGTGCGCAGAGACACTGGAAAACACCCCATTTTATATGGCCAAATGTATGTCCACGGGGGAAGGGGGGCGTAGACAACAGTGTGCTCTTTGACAACATCCGTAGTAAGTTACACTGCCCGCCATCTATGCCAGTGGTTGGCAGCGACAACGAAAGTACTCTTCGGACAGCAAGAGCATGACCCGGATGTCACCAGCTCTACAGCCATCGGTATGTCCGTAAAAACTGCTCAGAACATCTAGATCTGCAACGTAAAGTTGGCATGAGCAATGTCGCAAGATGACCGGTCATTGATGCAATCTATGGCAAGAACGGCTTAACTGCAGCCACCAGCATGGTACTCTAGGAGGAGAGTCTTCACCATACAGAGGAGCTCGCAAATACAGGGAACTTCTGTCGTTACTTTTAGGAATAAGTTGTTCCCCTACAATACCTGACGTACAGACTTAATAAGCAATTGGTCAAACAATGATTAATCTGCCAATCATGTCCTAAAAGTTTCCGTGGGATGGAAACCTTAGCCTCTTCTCGGAATCACGCAGAAACTATCTAAAGTAGTCCAAGGGCAGTACAAAAATATTAAAAGACGTATCATCAACACTGGTTAATACAAGCTGACAAACGACTTTGCCAAGTTTAATACACACCGGGATACATTAGTGCACCCTGTCCGAGAATAAGAGGGACACCCATCTACGATAAATTGGGCATGTAATGTAGAAGCCTATGCGACTCGTCATTTGTGCAGGTGGGAGATCAGGCTTAGTTGTCTTCTTCTATGGTGAAAAAAAAGAAGGACAAGCCTTTTGGACGTTTCGCCCGTTAGCTTTAATTTGCTGTTGCCGTGTGTTTACCGGCACAGAACTGGTAATGAATTGTACACTATTAGCTCGATGCGACGATTTCAAATGTACACGGTGTAGCAAGTCTCCCCAGCTCACGCCCACATTCTTTGTCCCTTGCAATTAGCCCTCGGGCTATAATTTGCAATAGAAATGTTTATTAACATCGCCCTTTGAGAATTGTTTTGCCAAAGATGTGTGGTAATCCGGTTATCGCCATTTTTTTCATGACGGATCGCGACCTTGTCCTGCGCATATCGTCTCCAGCCGAAGTCTGGCATCAGTGTCAGTGTCCACCTTCCTGTCCCCATCCAGACGGCGAAAAAGTGGCTAAAGACGGCCTTTCATGATGCAAGGAGCAAGGGCCTAAAGCCCGAGTTCACGCTCGATGGTGTCACCATGTACCTCTGCGTTGCGGGAGGAAAGAAGTTCAAAACATAGATAATAAACCCATTAAAAAGGTAAGTAACGCACGATTTCTATTGTCAGTCCCTTTCCGTTTTCAAGCAACGTATAAACAAGTGCTTTTAAAAAATTTTGCGAATGTTTGCGTGTGTGAACGTTTTTTTCTAGTTATTAGAATGTCATATAAATAGAACAGAGTAACTAAACCTGATATTGGCGCATGGCGAGATTCACATATGTGCCTGAACTGCAGCAGATCTAGACGCCACCTGTTAAAATTTGCGTGAACTGCAGCAAATTTTACTACACATTGCCTGTTTTGAGTGAGCTCTGTTGCGGGGCATTTTTAAGTTTTGTTTTTTTAATTTTTATTTCTATTCGGCAAAAAAACGAAGCGGCGAATCCGTTAACCAAAGAAATAAATTGGTGTGGCCAAATGGATGTAAAAAATTAGTATTTTAATGGATGTAAAAAAGAAGAAAAAAAATTGAAAAAATCCACCTTCCCGGATTCGAACCGGGTGTATTGGTTTAGAATGCGTAAACTTTACCACTGCGCTAGTGGAACATATTAGAAGAAACGCCGGTTTTAACAGGTATAGAAATGTTTGGCATGGATTGAACAGGTCCGTTCATCACAACGGCGACTACACTGGCCAGTAAGCATTTTGCGACTGCAAGTCGCAAAATGCAAAAAACAACCTCATAGACAAGCCAACTATTTTTCCTGATTTGTTTTTCTTTCCTTGCTGCTTGATTATATTATGTTCAGTTATTACTTAGTATTATACCATGTACTTAATGCTACTTGAACCTGTTTGTTTGCACCCCTTGCTTTGTTTGTATTTGAGTTTTTCCTGGTTAAATGAATTGCAGCGTTATGATGATCACTGGGTTATTTACACTTGTTTTATTATTTTTATGATGTATAATCTTCATATTCATTTAATTGTATTATGATTTGTAAATCTCGACTGGGGTAAGAGTTTGTATAAGCAACACGCCCCCCCCCCCCCTTGCACGTTCTGTTATTTTCTTAAATTTGCTGTATGTTATCGTTTCTAAAAAAAAATGAATCAATCAATCAGAAAGAAAGCCTACCGCAGGACAATGCAGAACAGGCCGGCTTCGGTCGTTACGAGCTAGAAGCCATCCTAGAACACATGTTCCCCGCTGGACAGGAACCCGCGGTCAACCCATGGTCTGGACTCTATAGACTTGACATTTGTGTGTTCTGTGGATTTATAAGACCAATCTTAGAATACGCGTGTCCAGTATGGCACCCAGGAATCACTAGTGCCCAGTCTGGGGCCATAGAGAACGTACAAAAAAGAGCTTGCCGCATAATTCTTGGTTCCACCTATGTTAGTTACGACATGGCTCTAGACCAGTTGTCCCTTCCATCTCTGTGCAACAGACGGCACGAACTCTGTACAAAGTTTGGTACCTCTTTGCGGAGCTCCTCGTCTTTCTCAAAATGGCTACCGCCAAACCGTGTGAGCCTGCATGGCAGAAACCTCAGGTCTAAACACCAGATAACACAATTCCACTGTAGAACTGCTAGGTACAGAAAGACTACACTGCCGTACCTTGTCGACTTGCTAAACAGTTCATAGTGCTAGAGGTATAAATACGCTTTGGATGTATACACAGTTATTTTAAAGATGATTATTGTTATGTTTTGTAATGTTTGGGATTGTGCACCTCTATTGCTTTTCATTTTAATTGTAACATGTGTAAAGCATACTGCAATTCACCCGAAGAAATGAAGGCTGCCACTGTATGTTATTGTTTGTCGCTCGATGCGAAAATTCTTTACTACGTGAAGCATATGAATTGTTTTACTTTCTGGTGAATACGATTGGACAAATCACGTAGCTGACATTCTCAACTATAATGGTTTTGGGTATGTATGGACAAACCCGAGGCTGTATCTTGTTAATATGCTAATCGACCAGTTACGACTCCGTTTACAGGATATATACATTCAAGAATGGCATTCTTCTATCCAGAATAACTAAAACTTTCCAGTTATTCTACGCTAAGGAAGATACGGACAAAGTAGTATTTTTCGATGTACACAATTTCGACTTCTAGAGCATTACAAAATAAGATCGTATCACAACTAATATAGAAGCC
>NC_049987.1:324723-348139 GCF_000003815.2 Branchiostoma floridae | reverse complement strand
CAGATCGAAGACGAACGTCACTTTGTTATGGATTGTTCTCGATATGATGATAAACGCACAGAGCTGTTCACATTACTTTCCGCTTGCTCTAAAGACTTTGCTACTCTCTGTTCGATAGATAAACTCAAATACATTCTGGGAGGTGATAATCCTCACTGTGTACATTAGTCAAGTATATCCACGATTGTTTATACCGTAGAACCAATAGTGTAAATGACATGTTAGACCCTTTATGTTGATGTATCCATACCTATAGATATCCATATATATGTGTTTAGTTGTACTGTAAGTAGTTGTTATACATGTAGACCTTACGAAAGTCGCTGTACTTTTGTTGTGTCAATAAAGATTGTCTATATAACCCAAATGAATGCAGACTACGCCACATTCAAAGAAATTGTTCAGAACAACTACCGAAAACACCATTCTCCCTGATTTGGTAAATATATTGTCCTCCCGCCATGCTGACTACCTGCCAGAAACCACCAAACTGCTGAATACCGTGAGCGTCATCCCGTGAGCGGGGGTTCAGTGTACAGAACCGCATAATAACGAATGGTAGAGCACGTCTGAAGGGTGAGAATCTAAACATGCTGATGAGGATTGGCATCGAAGTGCCAGTAATTGACCAGTTCGACTTCTACCGGACCCTTGAGTGTTCCGGGCAATGTTGCATTTTCCGAAGAAGATGTCTGGAAGGATGCTCCTGTCGCCAGTAAACGTATGGACGGCGATGTGACACTACCTAAGTGTTCCTACAGATTTTGATTCGACCTTGGTAATATCTATAGACTATGCCTACCATGTACTAGTTATCAGATTTAATTAAGAAGTAGGATATCCCTGCCGCTAGTAAACGTATGGTGACAAACTTTTATTCGATCTTGCTACTATTTATAGACTATGCCTACCATGTTATACATGTTAGATTCTAATAAGGAAGGAAGGTTATTCCTACCGCCAGTAAACGTAGGGACAGCGGCGTACCGCTAAGCCACACCTTACCGCACTACACTGATGACCGGTGGCGTTTTTGACATCCCAATACTATCAGATATACTTCTGCGCCTAAAAAAACTAATAAGCGAGTAGGAAAAATGCATTCATTTCTTAGTTAGTTTTCCATTGAAATTTAATGTGTCATTTTTAGAGGACACATCATTTCGTCAGAAAACCATTGAAGTTATGGATGAATTATTCCATATTTATAGTTATACAGCCAATCTAGCGTATTGCTCCCCTATGTACTGTGCTCAAATCTGGAGTAAGTACACCAAGAGTGCTATCTCAAAACTGCGAGTGGCGTACCGCTGCGCATTTAAACTGCTCTTTGCGGTCGGCAGGCAAACAAGCACAAGTTGCTTGTTTGTTACCAATCTTACCGACATGTTTGACGCAAGGCGCCGCAAGGTCATCCATGCATTTGCTATACGTGTGCTTTCCCCTGACAAAGACAGAATCCGATTGCTTGTCCAATAGGACGGCTTTCGCCATAGCACATTCTGGCGGCACTATGTAAATAATAGTTAACTCGTTGTAAGTGTAGTTTTTTAATCTCTGTACTGTGTGCTTTTATTGGCCATGGGCCTGATTCTAACAAATAAATAAATAAAAAATAAATGTTTAATGGGAAAATGCCAAATGATTCTTTAGGGGTCATTGCATCAAATATTTCTTTTCGGAAGAACAAGCAATGTCTATCGAGGGGTAGCAATTAATTGATAATGTGTAAAGAACAAGAACACAGCAGCCACGGTTCATCAACTGGGGCACGCACTACTTGAAACAGGTGGTATCGAAGTACCTTCCCGCCATAATCAAGATCTTTTACTCCAAGAAACTGTCAGGGGCCGGTAAATAGGACCGAGTTGAGGCCATGGAAGCTGTGGTGTAATACAGTGAAGCTACTCCGCCAATGCATCTTCGTAAAGAACAAACCTGCTTCTATTGTCGATCTGAATCGTCAGCAGCCGGAAGCACGCTGGGGCAAAGAATAGAACCGGTGGTAGTTCTTGAATGAAGACGCCCAATGTGTTCTTTCAGTTGATCCCCAGACGCCTGAGCAGAAGAGCTTAGCTACAAAGTTTGACTATCTTCCTGGGAATCACTGTTTGCCGGTGCTACTAGCTCTATTGGCTGGAACATATGCTGCACTTGGTAGGTATATTTCTCTGATTTCTAATATGATATAATTTTACTTACAAGTTAAAGTTTTAAAGCTAGTTGCAATACATATACATATGTAAAAACCATGAAAATGGTAAACGTTCAGCATTATGTCATTCCAAGCTCTACTACTGATCTCCGACAATCTGTCCGTGCCCCTAAACAGTGCAGGCTGTCTTGAATTTGGTAGAAACTGTAAGTCTACTACGTCTTGACCTCACCGCTTAATTGGTAAAATGAATAGATGGGTCTTCTGGCTCCAGTGTGGGGGAAACCTAGCCCGTCTTAGCACCATGACCCCCCCCCCCCCAAGACCCCGAAAATGGCGGCTACGCTACTACAGAAGGCTAGGTTAGTCTGAAACCCTCGACAACTCTACTTTGCTAAGTCTTGGCAAGCCTTAATCATTTCCGAAATTGACTGAACTATCAAGCAGATACAAATCATGGTATCTACCAAGGAGGTGAAATATTGCTAAATATTGTACAGTTCCGCATACCCCAAATGTTTGAGATTTATTAGAGATATTGTCAATGAAATTTCTGTTTTTATGCTTTTTTAATTTACATATGGTTGAAAACATAAGCTGAATAGATTAAGGCTATAATGCTTTAATTATTCTTTTTTCAAGGGACAAAGAAAGATGGAAGGCGACGTTGGGTTCTGCAAGGGCAGTTGTGCTCGGTGATGTGCCTGCTGTGGAACATTTAGACAAAATCAAGGCAAAGCTGAATATGGCACCAAAGAGTGAGAGGATCATGGCAGAATACGACACCATTTGCTGCAAGTATCCTGTCAAAGCTAAGAAGAAATATGCAATTTGGGAAAAGCACTTTCTGTAAGCAACTCACTAGTAAGGTATAAGAAAGGCACGGGATAGGCAATAAAGGTGCATTGATCTTATTTCCTTGACGGAATACATTACATGGTTGTTGGATATAAAGTTGATGCAAGAGAGCCATTTAGCTCCCGTTGTTTTAGTTACAGGGGTTAATGCTCTGTATTTTGGTTACGGAAAACAATTGATATTAAAATCAAACATAATTATCTTAGAACAGGTAGTATTAAACCAAAAAACTAGTTATTGTATGTAATGCATTGTCATACAAATTTTACTAACACGTTCACTGTCCATTCAGAATGTTCACCATGTAGGGAATAAGACTGTTCTTTTAAGATATTTTGTATACGGTCAGACGTTCATTCAATTGTTTATCTGTAAATTTTCTAGTCAATATTTTTAAGTTCTCACATGTAAAAATAGTGTAATTCAGCCTACGGCTGCGATGTATTTTTTATGATCATAATGATCAAATAAACCATCCATTCCTTCAAAATCATATTCAGTTGCATCAGTGACTGCTTTTGGCCGCACCACCAGAAGAGTTTGGATAATCTTTTTTTTTTTGTCAACAGTATAGTACAACACCGGATTCGACTGATGGATCGTAAGGCATGCATCAATAAGCAATCCTTTACAAGTCGGCGGTGGGAGGAAGATGCCTCAATCGTCATATAATATTGTTTTTTAGTGAAAATTGTTTAAACTACAAGTCATATATAATATAATGCTTTCTTGTTTCCTTGGATGCACTGACGTTTTTCCATGTTTTACACTATTTTCTGGACGTAAGAAGTGGAGTTGTTCAAACTGAGGAAGAGTAGAGGATTTCGGCTAGAGTAACGCAGGAGCTGATATCAGACGAAGTGGACGGCAGTTCGAACGGGATGGCCATGTGGCTCTCGAAGCCTCCAGGATTCCGTAGTAAACAACTAACCCACCTCTGCAGCGTACTATAGACCAGACAGAAGGCCGACCCAAAATACCTTGCCGCCAAGTGGAAGGCGCTCAAAGTGACAGGGAACTCCCTCGAATCTACGATCCCGACCGGGCCACAGTATATAATGTTACAACAAAACGCTAACCCGTATTTATTGTCATTTCGTCTTTTTCTCAGGAATGCAGAGTCTTTTTCTCCCGCTCCTTCACCGCTGACCTTCGCCCCCCAGTGGCTCCATTTTGGCCAGGCAGCGGCGGGCGGACTAGATGGGAGCGGCCCGTCTGGCCAGCCAGCGGTGGGCGGACGAGGTGGTGCTGGGAGCGTCCAGGCAGCGGCGGGACGACGGCGTGGCAATGGAAGAGTGGCCCGTAAGTTGTAATTTTGTTTAAAGTATTTTACCGAAACGATGTACGCATTTCAGCCCTGAAGCTGCAATGTACTTGTCTTAGTGGATCCTGATATTGTTATTCATTCATTTGTGCATATATTTGTTCATTTATTCGTGATTGATTCATGTATTTATTTATTAATTTATTCATGTATTGATTTATTAATATCTGCATGTATTCTTTTATTCGGGTCTTCAGTCAGGACGAGGAGCGTCCAGGCCTGGACGTAGGGCTAGGGGTGGGCGGAGGAGGACGGATGCCGGAACATACAACCCCCGTGTTTCCATGTTCATCTATAAGACACCGAAGAAGATGCTCATAATGTAGTTTTTCACTTTGACTTTAGTGACAATTTATTTCTGTTGTCATATGACGTATTTTCCTAATGTTAATTTTTACTTATCATATTGTAATGTTACGTTTATCAATATAATCATTTGCATTTCATGTATTGTACTTTTTTCAAATAAACTTCACGTATGTTGGAAATGTTCCATAATGAATTTATTGCAGTCCGATGAAATGTGCATTGTATCTGTAGTTACAGGACTGAAGCATTGTCAGTTGCAAAGAAATGACGTCATAATCTGAAGGAGAACCAAAAACATGTACAATAGTATTGTCGTAACGACGTAGCATCTTATCCATGAAAGTCCGCCGAAGTCCTCTTCTGATAGTCTCTTTCATTAGTCACGAATTTGACAAAAAATATGTCTAGTATGAACAAGAAACGTACTACTAAACTAGCGCATGGTCTTTTTAGCGAATGCCCACAAACGCCCACTCTAGAGAAGTCCGCGCTGCACGAATCTCATTTTTTTTGCTTGGAATATGTCCACGTTGTGCTCCCATGTATTAATCCTGAGTTTCAAGTCAATCCATTGACCCGAAGTGACATAAATCAAAGTTTTCGATTCTCGATGGTCTTTTTAGCGAACGCCCAGCAAAATGTCTTTTTAGCGAATGCCCACTATATCCACAAAAATATCGGCCGTCGCGCAACGACACCTAAACCTACCGCCACAAACATGTTCAAGATGGTGTCCCATTGATGTGTACGGAGTTTCCGTGCTTTACAAGCATTTTAAGTCCCTGTTTTTGGTCAAAATGTACGGCGACGATATTACCATACTTTAACTATAGCAATTCAAAATGGCGGGCACTAGTCATGTGACCTCCTTGCGGGACTGTTCTATAAGTATCGCGGGAGGGACTGTTGTAGCATAGCTTCTCATACAACCATTTTAGAGTGAATTCTGAACAAGATTTTCATTTCATAGTGCTATCATCTGACTAATATTTACAATGTGGTCATTTTTTCTGTGCTATTATTACCCAGGTTTGAGGAACTTAGTGCAAATTTGGATATTGATTCACCTCAGTGCCCAATTAATGTACAAAAGGCTCAGACACATCAGTGTTATAAACCTGAATAGGGGCAGGTAACCAATACTAGAAAAACATAGCTATTTATTATTAACAATACTATTTACATTATAATAATAACTCTTCACCAAACTGGACTTTTCTTATCTTTATTTATCACAGAAACATTGTTACAATGAGGATTTGATTAGATGAGTATCTGTTACAGTGTGTACAAACTTATTTCAAATACAAAAATGTATTACGTTTCACTTCGTAAATATTTTTATATATTTATATTTTAAAGTATTGGAAGAAGTTGACACATAAACAATATTAATTGCATTATTTATGTGCAGTAAAATGTGACCACATGCTATCAATAGCCTAATAAAATGTTGGAACATGGCACAAGCGGGCTCCCCTTCTGAGTACAGAAAGGAAATGTTTTATAACATTTAGTTATGACGTAGAAAATTTCAATTGTAAAATGTACCTTTATTAACATTTACAAACAAATTGTTTTTTTCTCTTCTTAATAAATGACAACAATACAGGTAAGTAAGGTGTGTTTCCTTTTATAACAGGCCAGGTAAGACGCCGTACAGGTAGGTAAGGTGTGTTTCCTTTTATAGCAGACCAGGTAAGACACCGTACAGGTGAGTAAGGTGTGTTTCCTTGACTACAGACTAGGTAAGACACCTTACAGGTGAGCAACGTGTATTTCCTTTCATTACAGACCAGGTAAGACACCGTACAGGTGAGTAACGTGTATTTCCTTTGATTACAGACCAGGTAAGACACCGTACAGGTGAGTAAGGTGTGTTTCCTTGACTACAGACTAGGTAAGACACCGTACAGGTGAGTAACGTGTATTTCCTTTGATTACAGACCAGGTAAGACACCGTGCAGGTAAGTAAGGTGTGTTTCCTTGACTACAGACTAGGTAAGACACCGTACAGGTAGGTAAGGTGTGTTTCCTTTTATAGCAGACCAGGTAAGACACCGTACAGGTGAGTAAGGTGTGTTTCCTTGACTACAGGCCAGGTAAGACACCATACAGGTAAGTAAGGTGTGTAAGACACCGTACATGTGAGTAAGGTGTGTTTCCTTCACTACAGGCCAGGTAAGACACCATACAGGTAAGTAAGGTGTGTTTCCTTTTATAACAGACCAGGTAAGACGCCGTGCAGGTGAGTAACGTGTGTTTCCTTGACTACAGACTAGGTAAGACACCGTACATGTGAGTAAAGTGTATTTCCTTTTATTACAGACCAGGTAAGACACCGTACAGGTGAGTAACGTGTATTTCCTTTCATGACAGACCAGGTAAGACACCGTACAGGTGAGTAAGGTGTGTTTCCTTGACTACAGACTAGGTAAGACACCGTACATGTGAGTAAAGTGTATTTCCTTTTATTACAGACCAGGTAAGACACCGTACAGGTGAGTAAGGTGTGTTTCCTTGACTACAGACTAGGTAAGACACCGTACAGGTGAGTAACGTGTATTTCCTTTGATTACAGACCAGGTAAGACACCGCACAGATGAGTAAGGCGTCTTTCCTTTGCCTATAGACCAGATAGGGCATAATACAGGTAAGTAAGTTGCTTTACTCACCTGTTTAATACCTATCTGGTCTATAGGCAAAGGAAAGACGCTTTACTCACCTGTATAATGGCCTATATGGTAGTATATAGGCAATACTCACCTGTATAATACCCCGTCTGGTCTAAGGCAAAGTAAAGACATCTTACTTACCTGTATAATGGCATATCTGGTCTATAGGCAAAGGAAAGACACCTTACTCACCTGTTTAATGGCCTATCTGGTCTATAGGCAAAGGAAAGACACCTTATTCACCTGTATAATGGCCTATCTGGTATATAGGCAAGGGAAAGACACCTTGCTTACCTGTATGATGCCCCATCTGGTATATAGGCGAAGGAAAGACACCTAACTTACCTGTATAATACCCTATCTGGTCCACAGGCAAAGGAAAGTTGCTTTACTCACCTGCACAATACCCTATCTGGTCTATAGGCAAAGGAAAGACGCCTTACTCACCTGTATAATGGCCTATATGGTATGTAGGCAAAGGAAAGACGCCTTACTCACCTGTGTAATACCCTATCTGGTCTATAGACAAAGGAAACACACCTTACTCACCTGTGCGGTGTCTTACCTGGTCTGTAATGAAAGGAAATACACGTTACTCACCTGTATGGTGTCTTACCTGGTCTGCTATAAAAGGAAACACACCTTACTTACCTGTACGGCGTCTTACCTGGCCTGTTATAAAAGGAAACACACCTTACTTACCTGTATTGTTGTCATTTATTAAGAAGAGAAAAAAACAATTTGTTTGTAAATGTTAATAAAGGTACATTTTACAATTGAAATTTTCTACGTCATAACTAAATGTTATAAAACATTTCCTTTCTGTACTCAGAAGAGGAGCCCGCTTGTGCCATGTTCCAACATTTTATTAGGCTATTGATAGCATGTGGTCACATTTTACTGCACATAAATAATGCAATTAATATTGTTTATGTGTCAACTTCTTCCAATACTTTAAAAATATTTAGGAAGTGAAACGAAATACATTTTTGTATTTGAAATAAGTTTGTACACACTGTAACAGATACTCATCTAATCAAATCCTCATTGTAACAATGTTTCTGTGATAAATAAAGATAAGAAAAGTCCAGTTTGGTGAAGAGTTATTATTATAATGTAGATAGTATTGTTAATAATAAATAGCTATGTTTTTCTAGTATTGGTTACCTGCCCCTATTCAGGTTTATAACACTGATGTGTCTGAGCCTTTTGTACATTAATTGGGCACTTAGGTGAATCAATATCCATATTTGCACTAAGTTCCTCAAACCTGGGTAATAATAGCACAGAAAAAATGACCACATTGTAAATATTAGTCAGATGATAGCACTATGAAATGAAAATCTTGTTCAGAATTCACTCTAAAATGGTTGTATGAGAAGCTATGCTACAACAGTCCCTCCCGCGATACTTATAGAACAGTCCCGCAAGGAGGTCACATGACTAGTGCCCGCCATTTTGAATTGCTATAGTTAAAGTATGGTAGTATCGTCGCCGTACATTTTGACCAAAAACAGGGACTTAAAATGCTAGCTTGTAAAGCACGGAAACTCCGTACACATCAATGGGACACCATCTTGAACATGTTTGTGGCGGTAGGTTTAGGTGTCGTTGCGCGACGGCCGATATTTTTGTGGATATAGTGGGCATTCGCTAAAAAGACATTTTGCTGGGCGTTCGCTAAAAAGACCATCGAGAATCGAAAACTTTGATTTATGTCACTTCGGGTCAATGGATTGACTTGAAGCTCAGGATTAATACATGGGAGCACAACGTGGACATATTCCAAGCAAAAGAAATGAGATCCGTGCAGCGCGGACTTCTCTAGAGTGGGCGTTTGTGGGCATTCGCTAAAAAGACCCTCCCCTAAACTAGGTAGATACAATACTGGACCCAAAAGAAAACATGACACTGTATCGATACGCAATTTGCATTTAGATTACAGGCAAACCTATCTGTCAAATACAAAGTACACTGTACGGCGTGTACAGGTTTCTTCAATACTTGGGTTAGAATGTGTTAGGCAATTGTGTGACACAATTTGTTAATCAGGACAATTACATGATAGAAAAACCTGACCTTTGGAGAAAACCTATACATAACCGTCAGTCGTGAGGAACGCATCGGAGAACTGCAGAAAAGAAAAACGAACGGACTCCATTGATTGAATGTGATTTTTGTCGGAATCAACATCGGGAAGATGTCACGTAAAACCCGACAAATAATCTTACATAATCCAGGAACCAACTCAACCCGACTTCTCAGTGCAATGTGGTATCACAGAGACACAGTCAGCCAACTGTACCGAATCGAGAGTTACAGAGGACAGCCTGTGTGAACTGGACATGCAAGGAGTAAATCCAACTACTTTGCCCAGACCAACGCCTCGGGTGTCATCCCACTTCGAAGCTTCCCGAGGGAGCTATGCCCTAAGATAGACTGATCACTGATCTACTTTCTCTAGGGAAAGTTGAAAAGTTAACTACTTAGGTACCACGTGGGCTAAAGGAGGATGTCGTATTCATTGTTACCAACCGTGAAAACATTACTGACGTCTGGTGGAGAAGAAGAGTGAGCTGTGTGATAGCTGTTGCTCGTGGACGTGGGGAAAATCACATAAAACATTGTTCTATTACAATGGCTGTTCCACTCAAATAGTAACAAAGAACAGTGATGGACATTACTATGTTCAAAATACTCAAGATAGCCGCCGGAAGCAGGTGCCACTGAATCCCCAACCAGAGGGGAGGACACTTAGGAACTGCAGCGAAACTACAGCACATCAAAAGCGCCAGGATCAAAGAAGAGAAGAGTGTCATGGTTCAACACATTTGGAGACACAGAGATTCCCCGTGTGGCATTGTATGAGTATACAGGTAGGCATACCGAAAATTTGATTGTGGTATAATTATACTTTGGTGCAAAATCCTGCCCAAATTATTAAAATGAACTACATTTTCAAAACTCTAGAACAGATAGAGCCAAATGCGAATAAACTTAACCTCTTCTAAGAAAAAAAAAATGCTTACATTCTTTTCTCTACCTATTTATATATTAATGTAGTACAGACATGTATTTGCATATATTCATTACACCATGCTGTACTGTAGGAGACCACCCACATTGGGAGTCAATTGATCCATACTGCATGACCCCGTGGAGAAACAATGGAACAAATCGGTATGCTTAGCTATCAGATGAGTTATATTAGCTTTTGAAGGGCTCCACGCGGAGAAACTCAGACTTGTGGAAGAATGTCACACACTTACATTCATGCATTGGAGCTAAGAAAAGACAATATGTTTAGATCAATACATGACGCAACTGTAATGATATACCGATATTTTATTGCTTATATATTTGCAAGCGTTCGAGACGGTATACATGGCTAGTCATCTGTGTTTTTGTGTTTTCATTACAAACATTGTCATAAAGACAACATAGAGATAAGATTTTTAGGTCTTTTATGATTCTAGCAGAATAAAAAAAATATGCCAAAACCTTGTTCCGTCTAATATAAGCCAATGTTGTTGGTTACCATTATAGGTACTGCAGCTCGGAATGTCGTGCCAAACATAGCATTACGTACCCTAAAGGAGCAACTACCGCTGCAAGAGCAACCTACAAACATTACAAACATTAAGTGAACAACAAATGGCAATGTGAGGCCAAGAAGAGGCGATGTCCACTTCCTGGCTCCAGACAAAATGTTGCTGACCATGTAGAGCATCTGGAGGTACCAGATGACCACCCATTTGCACGCCATGTCATTAAGGTTTACAACAAGGTAAGTCATACATTCACATCCATTTAAGTACGACACCACATTCATGCTTTTCCGATTAAAATACTTGCATAAGCGCAAAGAAATAATTTTGTACACATTGACAGGAATCGAAAACATTTATAAGGCACACCCAGTAATACAATGTATATTCGAAGGAAGGACGGAAGTTTGGATGGCAGCCCTTGAAAGCAGTCTAACTTGAAGCTTGAAGGACAAGATCCTGAATGGAACTGCCTCAGTTTGAAAGCTACCAGAATAACCCACCATGACAGGCAAATCGTATTGCAGAAATCGCAACTGACAATGCCCTCCACACCCAGAAGCCTTGAACCTGGTACGTCAGGAAATTGATAGCATCGAGAGACTTCCCAACAAACCTGACGCCCTATCTTATGGCAGATTAGTGCGTCAGAACTAGAATGCTTTCCAACGTTTTACTCTTATACACCATAGCGTTGTTTAACTTCACCAATTCCGTGACGTCAGTAGAGAACTGAAAAATTGCTTACGTGTCTTCCTGAATACTGGAGCTCCTAATCTTAGCTGTGAAAGTGAAGATTCTACTTTGGCTATCAGGGAAAGCTCCAATGAATGGTACACCCGACGATGACATGGTAGCACGATCACCATCTCAAATGGTAAGTCAGGAGCTTTCCGAAAAGTGATGTCTTTTATGTGACATTGCGTTTTCCTGTGAAGATCCCACCCAAAACGTTCTAGACATATTTGTATCTTACAAATCACTGCCAAAAGTTGTAATGAGGATGACTGATACGACACAGCAGATACAAGTAGAGTTGAACACCCTTATTAGGAACAGTGGAAACTGTGATCCGAAAGTGGCCGATGAGAATGAAGATTTTATTGCGTAAGTGCAAAGGCTTCGAGACGAAAACGCTTCGTTTATACAGATTATTCAAGAGTTAACACTGCAAAAGTCTAAGGCACTGAGGCGTGGAAATAACCATGGATAAGATGCACAGTATGCACGACGACGTAAACAATACACAAAGGCACAAATGCACTCTAAATGCTTAGTCGTCTATCGTGCAGTTCACCTTGTGCTCTAAAGTGCGTGCTGTATCTACATGTACATGCAGTCTGAATGCACTGATTTAGTACAATCTAAATGACATCCGGGCAGGTGTGGTATTTGTTTTGACTGATGTGGACGGGCAATTATTGTCTCACCAGGTGCTTCTGTTGACCGAGTGGATAAAAGAGCTGCAATCCGAAAACACCACTCCTTAAAGAAGAAATCGAAGGTAAGCGATGCTGTTTTTATTTTGGAATTAATTTAAGGAGTTATAGTAACATAAATTTTGTTTGCATTGACTCATACAACTCAGATATATGTACCTTTCATAGTGCAAATTAGTATTCAACGTTTCGCTGTTGTTTATTTCATTTTCCCTGTTCACTCTTACAGGAAACGGTTGTCATCCTGTATACAGATGGACAGATACAGGACCTGAAGAGATTCTGTTGTTCGAGCATTCATGCCGAAAAGACAGTCATTAGAGTAGACAAGACAAGCAATCATGTACCATTCTACCTGACCGTGACAAACTTTAAACACTTAGCTGTAGCGCACAGAGACAACGAAGAGCAGCCCATTCATTTTATTTGACCAAATTTACGTCCACGGGTGTCTAAGACCGTGGACTACAGTATGTCTTTCGACCACATCCGTAGTAAGTTAGACAGATCCCATCTATGCCAGTGGTTGGCAGCGTCAAGGAGAGAGCTCTTCGGATAGCAAGACCTTGGCCCCGATGTCACCAGCTGTACTGACATTGGCATAACCGTAAAAACTGTTAAAACATATGCAACGTAAAGGTGGCGACCAGTCACTGATTTCATATTTGGCAATTGGCATTACTGAAGCCACTAGCAATTTCATGACTGTGTACAAAGATCGTCTTCAACATGCATAACAGCGTCGCTGTCGGCGGATTCATCTCTTTAATCTCTACTGCACCTAACACTGTTGTCACACCGCATTCTGTAGCCGCCTCGGGCGATGACACGGGTCTTTTGACTGGGGACAGAATCATGGAGGTGAAGGGAGAATCAGCATCAATGACGTATATGGCTGTCAGGGCGGTCTTCTCTGAAGAAACCCTGACCACGAGCAACATCTCTGGTACTATGTGGTAGGTCGCCAAAACCCAAAGAAGTCAGGGAACCAAAGACGACGAAACCGCTTAACCCTGCCCTACTGACTGTCATTTGGCACCACGTCTTCATCCACTACCCTACAGTGGGGACGCAGAAGAAGCTGTTGCGACCATATGAGATTGCTATTGACGGTTGTTGTTGCCAGATTAAACAACGAGTAAATAGCATCACAACACGAGTAAATAGTAAATAGCATCACAACTCCTTTTACAAATTCAAAGCTGTTGACTAATGAAATGAGTTGCTGTACGTTGATGTATTCTACGTGACTTATCACTATTCACTTGCTTGCTGATTTACACTTGTCAGTATTGCTGATTTCGCTCTCGTGTAGTTGTCTATTGGCCTTTATCTTTAGTCATTCAACTATTGTCGTGAGTTGATATGAGCTAGAGAAGAACATAGGCCAGACTAATTTTTGTGTTACTGAACACCTTATTTAATTAAATCCGTTGAAATTGAATTTTGTAATTAGATAAATCAATACAATATTGCCAATTTACGTTATCGTTTAAGCATATTCAGTTTATACGCAAATATTGTGTAAATATAAGTATTTTGGGGCTAGTTTTATAAAAAAAAAACATTAAGGCTAGTATACTGATAACATGATTTAGTCAGAGGATGAAGTTATTAAATGATACAAGAAATAATTTAAATGTAGAATCAGTTTTGGCTATACCATTTGAATAACAGGACAAGGCTGGTACGCAAAATAAAGTGTCATCAGGACAGAGGAGAAGACGTTGTGGGCGGGGGTAGCTGTTGACTTCATGTCAGAAGAGGAGGACGCCGAGGTCGACGGCATCGCTGTGTGGCTAGTAAAACTGCCGTCATTCCGGGCCCCCGTGTTAACGGACTTATGCAACACCCTGCATACCAGACTGGAGGAAGACCCCCCCCCCCCCCAATCAAAGGGTCTCGCACACCCCAAGAAGAAAGGAGGAAGAAGCCGTCAGCACGAGAGCTCTTCCACCCAATTACGACCATGAAAACTCAAGCCGACACCTGGCAGGTGCACCACCAATCGACGCCCGTCCTCTCCAACAACGTACCAGCACGCCAACGCAAGACATCACAAACAACCCTACGACCACGCACAAGCGACCCAACCCAGCTTCCAGGGTGCGCAGCTTATAACCATTCCAGGACAGGAGATCCATGAAGGGGTTCTACGAAGCTCGCGCAGTTCAACACAGCGAACTTGATAGTTTTGATGATATGTTTGATGATAACATGTTGACTGATCTCCAGAACTGTAGTAATGACATGAAGAAATTGTGAAATAGATATGTTAATGTCTGTTAGAAGAATGTTTCGTTTGCAAACTTGATGTATAGCAATGTGATGTCATTTTCTTTGGCAATAGGGTAAGGAGTGTCTGCTTCTTAGACCGAAAGAGTCAAAGAGTAGTGATTAACGGAATACAATTTCCCTGTTGTAGAGTTAAAGCGGTATCCCGCAAGGCAGCGTCCTATGACCGACTCTTGGTCGTGTGTATTGATGATCTACCTGATGTGTTTGAGAGCACTGTTAAGTTATTTGCAGACGACAGCAAGATATATAGAACAATCTTTACCTTTCTAGTAGTGTTCAACTGTCCAAAAGGTACCAATCACTGTGCACCCTTCTGGATATAGAGGGGGAGGAGGACAGTAGCGATGAGTCCCACGCTACATGTACAGAAACCTAGAGTAAGGCAAGAGAACACGTGAAATGCGACAAGACAACGCTCGTAGATCTATCCAATCTCCCCGGAGGACAGACCCCACCCGAGCTGACCGTGGTCTACAGATGCGCCAACACGAGAGTCAGCCCTAATAGTTTACGCAGTTAAAACTGGGAAAAGGTCCGATAGTTGCCTTTTAATGCTGGGAAATGTAAGTTTTTTGCATTTAGGAAGTAGAAAACAAGGGGGTCACGTACAAACTTGAAGACCAAGAACTTGAGCACACCAGGATTGAGAAGGGAGTTTCGTCAGTATTTGACTCCCTACTTTAGTCCAACTTCAAGACTACCACAAAATCAAATAACTGTCACACTTAATCGACCAATCATGTACTAAAAATTGCCATGGGATGAAAAACTCAGGAACTACTCGTACTCGTGCAAAAACACGAAAAATCAGAAGTAGTCCAATTGAAATACCAGGAGCAACTATCAACTCTACATTTCGCATACGATTCAGTATATATTAAAACAACCTGATGCCAGGTGCGTATGTCAAACAAAAGTCGACATGAACTCTGCCAAAAGAAGCACACAATGCTAGATTTTGACCTAGGGAAGCAGCACATCCCAGATGGCTTCTTCAGGGTAGACATCCACTTCGACGGGCACCGAAACTTTGTCTTCGCCACCCATTACTGCTAGCGAGGGCAAAGAAAGACCTGGTACATGGTGAGACGGCCGTTATATCAACTCTTCGGGATCCACGTATTCGTCAGGAAATATGACAAAGAAATGCTGGTTCACCTGGCAATGGTCTTCATGTCCAACAAGGACAAGAACTATTACAAGAAGGTATGAATTTACTTTGTAAAATTTAAAAAAAATGTCTGACAAGTCATTTTAATCGGATGTTTACTTCTATGTTAATTACCAATTCGACAAAATCTTGACTTTTGATGCGTGTATACTTTTGTGTTGAAAGAAAGTTTAGCAGTGTATTTTGATGATTTTTATTCTGAAGAAGATTCTACAAATGCTGACAAGAGACCGGGAACCGAAGGTGAGGGCGTTCGACATGGATTTTGAGAAGGGACTGTGGCAAGCAGTGTGTTCCGTGTTTCCTGGGAAGGCATTGGGTGGGGGCGCCTTTCATTTGACGCATGCTGTCTATCAAAAGTTTAAGGCCAACGACAACGGCATGGACCAGAGATCAACCATTAAAATACATTACAGAGAGTCCTCTGTGGAGTATCACATTGTCAATGTTTTTTTGTGTGCTAATGCCCAGCATGGTTTTGTACCAGGGCTGTCCTGCACTACACAGATACTAGTAGTCATGAAGGAATGGATAGAGGGTGGGTGGGGGGTGGGGGGGTACCTAATTTGCCTGACTTGTGACTACGGGATCCGTTGCTGTTCCAATGTTAGAACGTACAAAGAATAGCCTCAGGAGGAGGGCTTCGACGAGTCCATATGACAGTGACTTGACAAAAGGTCACTCGGCAAAATCGTGGAAAGAAAGGTGTACCCTTCCCCTCCCGGGCGACTTACGAGAGCACCAACAGGACTACGACTCAGAAACACAGTGCAGTTTGAACAGGGCAGAGGGTAACATAAACCCAGACGACGCGAAATATAGCAGCGCTCTTGATGAGTGACATATTGGTTAGCGTGTCCCTGCCATCGAGACAATACCGTGACAACAGTGTGTATCCACCACCATAAGAGATTTTATAGTAAATTAAAACTGGACATCTAACTTTGAGAGCGTGACGCCTTGTTTGCCGCTCCACTACTTGACTTATCTTCCACACCTTTTTAGAACAACCTTCCCCCGATAGCCAACGTTATTTTGTTCCCTGTTTGTGGCTGTCCTTCTTTAGACTTAAGTGTCAAGACTTTAATACATATTTCAAAGAAAGCCTGCCACAGGACAATGCGAAATATGACCGTTTCGGTCGTGAATGGCTAGGGGCCGTTTTAGAGCACATGTTCCCCGCTGGATTTGAACCCTTAGTCAAAACAAATGAATGTAGTGTATTCTAAATTCAAAGAAAGTGTGCACAACTACCGAAACATCACCTTTCATGGCTTGTTAAAGATCATGTCCTCACGTCATGCTTATTACCTGTAAGAAACTACAAAGACTCTGAATGCCGTGAGCGTCATCCCAATGAGCGCCGTGGCATGCGAACGTGGATTCATGCAGAACCGCATATAAACGAAGATTAGAGTGCGTCTGAATGATGAGAATCTGGACATGTTGATGAAGATTGGCATCGAAGGGCCAGCAATGGGACAATTTGAACTCTGTCCGATCCTTGAGATTTTCTGGGTTACGAATTTTGCAATGTCGCATATTCCAAAGACGATGTCTGGAAGGATGTCCCTGCCACCTGTATACGTACGGATGGTGATTTGACGCTATCAGTGTTCCTACAAACTCTGATTCGGTAGTTAATAGCTATAGACCTACCATGCCTACCATGTACTAGTTGTTATATTTTAATTAGGATGGAAGGATATGTCTGCCGCCAGTAAACGTATGGACAGCGGCGTGCCGCTAAGCCGCATTTTACCGCACGGCACTGATGAAGTATGGTGTTTTCGACATCCCAATAACATCAGATATACTTGGCCGCGCAAAAATCAAGCTAGTAGGATCGATTATTTCTTAGTTTTGCACTGATCAATAGGGTAAACAAATGTAGAAATTGCAGATATTTTTAAATCTGACCATAAAGAAATCGCTAATACTGCAGAGTTTCCTCGGGGAAAGGGGTAATTGAAATTTATTGCATCAGTATTTGAGGACACATAAGAAAACCATTGAAGCTATGAATAAATTCTTCCACATTAATAGTGATGCAGCTGATCCGCATATTGTATTGGTAACTGTCGAATATTTCAGGGGCACTGCATCAAATATTTCTCTGGGAAGAACAAACAATGCCTATCCAGGCAAAAGGAGTCAATTAATAAATGTGTTAAGAACAATGACAAACTGCAGCCATGGTTCATCCACTGGGGCTCCTACTTAAAACAGACGGTATCGGGGCACCTTCTAACCATAATCAAGATGTTGTATTCCAAGAAACTGCCAGGGGCAGGGATACAGGACCGAGTCGTGGCCATAAAATTGGTGGCAAAATACGGAAAAGCGCATCCGTTTGTGGATATTCGTAAAGAACAATGTTTGCTCGTGAAAATGATTTGATCGATGTAGTTTTTGCGGGACCTGGTTCGACTGTCCATCCAGATCACCAACAGCAGAGACTAGCTACAAAGTTGGACTTCCTTCCTAAAAGACACTGCCCGACAGATCTACCCACACTATGGGCTGGAACATATGCTGCGCTTGGTAAGTCTATTTCTCTAATTTTCTAATATAACAAGTTTACGAGCAAGTTTGAGTCCGAAAGCGAGTTGCAACACAGATACGCCATAAAGGAAAATTTTAAAAAAAAATGGTAAACGATCAGCATCATGTCATTCCAGGCTGATCGCCGACAATCCGAGATCGTCTTGCCCGGACATCCGAGATCATCTCCGCTCGTAAATCCGAGATCGTTCTTGCCTGGACATCCTAAAATTGCCCCCGCTCAGACATCCGAGATCGACCCCGCCCGGGCATCCGAGATCGTGCCCGCCCAGACATTAAAAAATCGTTCTCGCCCAGACATCCGAGATCGTCTCTAAGTAAACTCGAACAAGTAATCTCTTGAACATACTTTCCAATTATAATAATGAGATTGATGAATGATTACATATAACAGAGATATTATCGATATTTTGATCGAATTTCGGTTTTCAGACTTTATAAATTCATCAATTGTTTAAAGCACAGGTTGAGGAGTTAGAGGCTATAAAGCTTTTGCTATTCTTGTTTCAGTGACGAATTAAAATAGAAGACAAATTTGAGATCTGCACGGGCATTTTTTTCCTGTTGTGGAAGAGCGAAACAAAATCAAGGCAAAGCTGAAGATGGCACCAAAGAGCGAGTGGATTAAGGCGTAATACGGCTCCTGTGTAGCGCAAGTATTCTGTCATCTCAGCGAGCATCTAGATGAAGGTAGGAAGAAATATGTAGTTTGAGAAAAACACTATCTTGTTAAAATAGGGAGATTGTCAACTGTGTCAGATGTCAGTAAAGATAAGTACGCTTCTGCTCTGGAAAAGAAAATCCGTTATGCAGAACACCTTTTGTGTCATTTTGGAGTCAACATGCCACCCATGTCCAGTATGAGGGTGAAATGCACGAAGTTGTCCTAAGTTAAGTTAGATGTCAGAAGTTGTCCAAAGTTGTCAGAAGTTGTCCGAAGTTATGACGTCACGCTAACCATGACGTCATCCTAACTTTGGACAGTCAGCCGGGGGGTGTACGAAGTTGTCCGAAGTTATGACGTCACCCTAACCATGACGTCATCATAACTTTGGACAGTCAGCCGGGGGTGTACGGAGTTGTCCGAAGTTGTCCGAAGTTATGACGTCATCTTAATTATGACGTCATCCAAACTTTGTATAAGAAGACGGGAGGTTACCAAAGTTGTCGGAAGTTGAGACGTAAATATAAAAGTGATTAGATCGAGATCTAAAAAGTCTGTGTTTTTGGTGGGACATAACCAGCCTTCACCTACCAGTGGGAGTACCGAGGCTTAATCTACCAAAAATGGTAAGTACTTATGTCGTATAGGGATAAGAATTTTCTCTTTAATAGTCACTATTAAATGTTGCATAGAAATATTGCATAGAAAATTTTATAATCATTCTGCAAGATTACAATACCTGTTCACTAGAGCAAGGAACACGCAGGCAACCCCCAGGATGTGATGCTGGAGTACTCGAGTACAGTCTTATGATGGAATAACCTTCATAAGGCTTATGGCTATGTAATAAATGGTGGAAGTACTTCAATTAATTGTTAAATTACAAGGAATAAAATAAAAACTACTGCTTCTTATCTTATAATACAAAGTAGTGAAAGATGACTGCAATACATGTAGTTTATAAATAGATAGGGGAGATGTTTTCAGGTACTTGTATTTAGAAGTGACGTAAAAAAAGGGCAATATGATATTAAGAGTGAACTTAAATTATTTTGTGTGCATTGTTAAAACGAACGTTAAGAGGAGAAATAAAAGACAAAAAGACTTGAAATAAATGAATTTTTTACAATGCATGAACATTGATTTTGTGATGATTAATGTGCATCTATGTTTTATTTGTTTATATGCGTGAGTGATGTGTATCTTATTTACACATATATAAGTTTTTACTATGTATTAATTAACTTTGGACAACTTCGTACACATGCCGCACTACCCTGCCTACTGTACGAAGTTAGATGACATCACGTAACTTTGCACAACTTAGGACAACTTCGCACACTTGTTGACCTACCCTGCCCACTGTCCAAAGTTATATGACGTCACGTAACTTTGCACAACTTAGGACAACTTCGCACACTTGTTGACCTACCCTGCCCACTGTCCAAAGTTATATGACGTCACGTAACTTTGCACAACTTAGGACAACTTCGCACACTTGTTGACCTACCCTGCCTACTGTCCGAAGTTAGATGACGTCACGTAACTTTGCACAACTTATGACAACTTCGCACACATGCCGCCCTACCCTGCCTACTGTACGAAGTTAGATGACGTCACGTAACTTTGCACAACTTCGGACAACTTCGTACACTTGACACCCTACCCTGCCTACTGTACGAAGTTAGATTACGTCATCCAATAAATGTTTTGACGTCATCTGTGACTCCCGATATAGCCTCAAAGCCAGTGGGAAACGGTTGTAACTTAGTACAACTTCGTACAACTTCGTACACCCTAACTTCGTGCACTTCACCCTGATACTGGACATAGCTCGTTATACGTGGAGAATATAACCGCGGCAATCGTTGTACTCATGGTGGTAACGTTTGTTACCGAATCTGGCGACAGGCATAAACCACTTCACACAGCCTCCAAGATCGGTGACAGGAGCGATCTAACGTGATCGGTCAAAGGGCCTCTGACCAACAATCTTTCTGGAAACTGAACTGTTACATTTTTGGTTATTATTATTTGAATTCTTCGTTTCTTCTCGGGCGACAGCCATTTTTAAGGGGTTGAAATCCCACCCGTGGCTATAACAATCTTCTAAGCTATTAACCAATACGAATGTTGTTGTGCATCTTGTGTTAAACATTGCAGGGGTTGTGGAAAAATGAAGGAACCAGTGATATTGTCTATAATTTGCTCTATATCAAGGCGTAAAGTCAGGCGACAGCACTTTGACATTTAAATGAGAACGAGCCACAAGCTCACACACACATATACACATACACACACACACACACACACACACACACACATATATATACATATAAGTATACAAACATGTACACCATTCCAATTAACCAATGGCGCCAGCTTACGCGTTCCCAGCATCCTCTTATGTTTATATCTAATCGTCAAGGCAACCGACTAATTAAAACTGCATTATTATTTATAAGAAGCCACAGCACATTATGTGGAACATGAGGCGCACTGCAGACGTACATTAATTACATAAGGAGATGTTTGTTCACAGAAGTCTTTTTTTTATTGTAACATCTTTATCTCACATGCCACCTTGTACTGTGAAAGTTTAGGTACACACTGAAAATAAAAGATTAAGCAATCCTGAAATAAATTTGATACCTTACCCCGGTACTATCGGCTTGATCCTGATATCCGAGCAGAACAAACACATACAATGATTGTCCAACCGCATACAATGAATACCCGTATAAACCTATCCCTCTCTCCCTTTCATCCCTTAATCTCTCCATATCTGTTGGCATAAGACATAATCAGTTTCAGACCAGGCATCAATATCTTGAAAATAGCAAATCAGCGACTCTAAAAATAACCGCCAACGCCCGTGGAAGGCCGTTTAGGAGGCTGGGAGCAGCAGACAAATCCACACAAATGAAATCCCTACCTACTGTATTAGCTGGGCTGTTGCTGACCTGTACTTTTTATATATGCTTCTTCGTGAAAATTTGTCCCTAAGATACTGTATGTTAGGATTTTCACATCTTTCTGTGTAAAATGTTGTTGGGGACCATAAACAACTACAGGTATCATAATGATTGTAAAAAAAAAACTACATCAGAATTGGAGGCGAAAACAAGAAAGATAGAAAAATCCAGATATTCCTACTCACGCGCAACCTCTACAACGGTTCCGACCGACCTGATAAGACAAGACGTTACCGCTTCCTGAAGATGTGTCTCGAGTTCTAGGTGGTGGCGGCTTTCTGGGTGTGTTTACAGTCACTGCAAGCTGATCGCTTATCATCCAGCAGAATGCAGTGTGTATGTATATTACATTATGTGATATTATAGATTTGATATGCTGAATATATGTCATCATGCTAATGATGAGATGTGGTTGGTCAATTTATCTTTGAGAGTTGGCGCGAACTATTCCTTCGAAGGAAGGGCCGACACAGTATTATAGAATAGCACAGAAAACGCAAACTAAACAACAAACGTTTTAATTAGGTATATGTTATATGAATATAGAGGGATGACGTGGCATAAGGCAGTAATAATTGCAAATGGCAGACGAATTTTCTGCAAAAAAGAGGTTAACCCTATTCAGACCGGGCTTTTTCGGCCTGTTGTTGGTGTGTTGTGTTTACCGGGTATATTGTGAATTATTGTAGAGTGTTGCCTTTATCTCTCATCAATTCAACTGCAGTTAGCTTAAGACTAGAGTAAGACCCATGCTATATTGTACTACACTACTTGTCTGTCCCTGTCATGCTACATGAAACTAGCCATCGAGAAAAAACTAAATAGAATTATATTCAATTTTGCGTTTCTTGGATGAGAAACTTAATATGCTGAACTGCAATGACAACGTAGCGTATGTATGTGTTAAAGGTAAAATGCTAAACTTTCACAGTACAATGTGGCATGTGAAATGAAGATGTCTCATTAACACAAACGTTGCTGTGAACAAACATCACCTTAAGTAATGGGTGTATGTCAGTGGTGCACCCCATGATCCACATGATGTGCTGTGGCTTCTCTCAATTTAACTTTTAACTAGATAATGTAGTTCCTATTAGATTGTTGCCTTGGCGATTGGATTTGCACATAAGATGATCCCAGGAATGCGTAAGCTTGCACCATTGGTTAATGGTAATGACGTACATATATATTTATACATATATATGTATATATGTGTGTGTGGGGGGGGGGCACGTATGTATATGTGTGTATATGTTAGTGTGTGTATGTG
Organism: Branchiostoma floridae; assembly: GCF_000003815.2. Lineage (NCBI taxonomy): Eukaryota > Metazoa > Chordata > Leptocardii > Amphioxiformes > Branchiostomatidae > Branchiostoma > Branchiostoma floridae. The sequence continues at coordinate 324,888 of NC_049987.1, read as the reverse complement.
TGTATACGTAGGAATGTGTTTGTGTATTATTGTGTGTATGTGTGTGTGTGTAGGTATATTCATATAGACATTCCTACATTTGAAAGACTGACAGTATACGAGTATTGTTGCGCTGTGCCTTGACGTTTCTGACACCTGTCAATCACAGTCAGTGTGAATGAACAT
>NC_049987.1:319593-324623 GCF_000003815.2 Branchiostoma floridae | reverse complement strand
ATTGATATTTAAAGCGAGGCACCCAAAACTGCAGAGTGGACCTGTTTTGTTATCGCCCCGCAGAAAGTCACACTCCACTGAACCACTGTAGCAGGACAGAGCTGTGTCAGTGTTCGTAACACGAACACCATGTTTGTTGATTTTGTGAAAGCCGTAGAAAGTTAGGGTTCCAAAGTGGGATGAAGCGTTAGATTGATGACACTTTCTATAACTCATTTTGCAATTTCCTGATAGCTGCGGTGATCATTACATTTAACTTAACGGCAGTCCCTTTTGTAAGGGCATGTAGGTGTTTGTGCCCCAAAGAGGGTACTGTACCCTTGTCATACTGTTTTCTGTCTAAGATTACTGTTTCTCTGCCTTTGTCTACTGACAGAATCACTGTCTTGATCAGTGGCCAAATCTTTGAGAGCAGTTTGTTCTTATCGGGCGATGTTGCTGGTAAGGGGGTATTTTCGCAATGGTACTTAAAGGCACACAGTTTGATCCCTCCTATTGAAGTTGCTCTTGATCTTTGCTTACTTCTTCTGTATGAGGAAAACTCATCTTAGTCAGTTTTTCTTGATGTGATGGTAGTTTGCGCTTAATAACAACGTTCATTATCATCATCGAGCTAGCTCATTCTTTCGTAATTTGATGTTACCATCGTCATTAGTCAGGAGCCTTATGCCCTTCGAATCGAAGGGTTTGACATTGACTAACCAATGAAATTTCTTTGAAATCTATTCATTGTTTTTAATTTATTTGTTGTCTTGGCTGTTAAGCACGCACAACCAGGGTTCCCAAACTATTATAATGCCATTACAGAGGCTTCGTCCTTCTAACAAGGACACTAGTTGAAGTAGAGGTCCTGTTCAGTCAACTCTCTGGGATTGGTTTCGTGTTTCATTAAGAGGACTTCTGCATTCCACAGGAGCTTGACCATCGTACCCGGACCCAAGATAGGTCAGCTCACTTTACTTTATCTCATTTGGAATAGCCAGTGCATCCACAAGACGAAAAACTCATTTTTCAAGACGGATAGCTTCATCACCAAGTAGTTTAGGCTGAGCTTTCTGTGACGAGTTGCCTTGTTCTAGTCGTGCTCCAAGACCCTGGCAGTAATGGTCGTCATATCAAGGCCGGCAAGAGAAGGATAAGGTAATCATCTTGGTCTGACCTGTTGTAAGAGGAAGTTAGTTTACTGAACATGTTATCATTCAGTATATTGATGCTCTTTCCACGGAGTAGCAACACATCAGTGAAATTTGAAACGCCATCATGTCTCACAGCCTCCTGATACACGTCAAATAGTTGTAGGAGTGTATTCGCTTCCGTGTGGAAAGAATTGGAATTAAAGATACAAACATACTTGCCTGTGTGGGGGGAGTACAGAGCTATGCACAGCAGTTGTTGGCTGCCAGCATATCATTCCTCTTGTCACGCCATTCGTGCTCTGGCTTCACAGATGGCAGCGAGTTCACTTACTCTTCTAGTATCTACAGGCCAGCCTTTACGTTTCCATGTACCTCTGAATCTGTCCCGATTGTAGATGTGGGTACGTTCTTGCCACCATGTCATGATCAACGGCCTTCTTGAAGATTTTTGTCCGTAGTCCTTTTCGCCCGTTATCGGTTCAAGGCTGCTCTGGCTTCCGTGTAGAAACTTGGTTAGTCACTTTAGGAAATTATATTCATGAGAGAAAAAAAATAACACACCATTCGTTGCAGTAGTGACCACCATTGTGCCTCTGTCTCCTGACACAACAACTGCAGTCAGCTCCGCCATTCTAATGCTGTGTCTTGTCCTGACTTAAAGGGGCAACAATTATTAAGAATCATTATGAGGATAGTGAATACATAATAGGAAGTAGCTAAACATGAATTTGGAATTAGGTTTAAACAGCCGCAAAATCCTGATAACGTACTCGGTATAATATTGGTATCATCATCTTTCCGCGATTTAATTCGTAAGAATAGAGGCAATTTTTTTCCAATAGTTACAAGGTATCTGTCAATACAAAATATAATGAGGAAAAGAAGCATGTACTTTGGCCGCTTTGTATTTTTTAACGTCCATTGACAAGTCTGATATCGGCCGATACCTGACAAACCTATCCCTAATCTGGACTTCCTTTCATTCTCTCGTAAAATGTACCTGCTGGTTTACTATCTGTGTTTCTGACAGTTGATTCCATGGTTAAACCCACAGTCTGATCCTTCATTTAAGCGGTTGAGTTTCCTGATTTGTGTTTGTTGTCTAACGAACAATCTAGCGCAGTAGAATGCTTGAATAATAAATTTCCCCTGCCAACTTAAACCCTGGAGCCAATCTGGTTACATTCCATCCTTGCGTACACACTGTCATATGTAAAGTATATGTATCAAGCAATTTTACCCACTGCATTGCAATTATCCTCGCTAATGACCACGTTGCGGAAGGAGAGCAGTGGCTCAAAATGCATTATGAAGAGTTTACGGGAACTACGATATCATATAGGAAGCTACTGGCCTGTCTGCATGCACGCGGTATTGTTACTTAGAGCAATTCCTGAAAGATTCTTCATATACCTAGGCCAGCCGGTGACATCAAGTTGGTTGCTCTTTTGGGATTTTCTTCATCTTTTGACTCTGATGCTTCTGATATTATGTTGATACTTACCCAGCATGCCGTTATATCGTTAAAATGAAAAGACACATTCACAGACTAATAGTCTCTTATAAACCCCTTCAAATGTAAGTGTAGGTACATGTTTGTTGTTTAGTGTTTTAGTTTACACAATGTCGCGAACATGGATACAATGGATGCCGTACATTGGTCGCAGCAAATCACAAGCATTATTGTACAGACGGACACCGAATCTTGCATTGATGGCAATCGATCAGCCTTTTCGTCCAGTTATTCTTCCGCGGAATTGTAAAAACATCATGTGGAACTCTATGCCATATGTCCTGCTTTAAATAGTATCAAAATCCTTCATCATAATAACACCTAATTTTCTCCACTACAACAAGATTATGGTTGGTATCTATAACTACGGATGTAATAACATCTAAAGAAGTCTGACAGTTTTGATAATCGTGCTCCGAATATGGCCGCCACTATTTCCCTTTCCACTTTGTACTGATGTTCTTGACGACGTCATCTAATTCCTTAGTTCCAAACCTCTCCCCTGTAAACACCTTTAGACATTACTCCATCCTGTTAATGGATCGGAATAGAATTCTGTATTGAGTATCACAAAAAAAATGGAATTGCATTTGTACTGTTTACCTAAGGATGTTATATCGTCCTTAATCTACCCAATCACTTGAATATCAAAAGGGTAAATTTTGAGAAAGAATGCTTAAATCAAAAAGCCTGTTTAGTATGTACATCGGTACGCATCCATACATATATGGAGCCTGTTATATAGAAACATTTCCTTGCAACTTCCACAACGGATCAAGAGGCAGATAGATGAGGATAGGTTTGATATTATAAAGGCGAAAAGAGTTCCCTGATCCCTCTGGCTTCTGGCCAATGTCGTAACTCCTCTCGATCGACGCCCAGGGCAACACTCCGTCCTGCCACCAGGACGTCATCTTTACCGGCTTACCCCAACCCGGCTGGTCAGCACCTTCGTGTAGCACGGAATCAGCCCACGATATTATTTGTTCGCAACATCTTTCGTGGCTGATCACCGCATTCCCAACAAACAGTCATCTTCTTATACACAGTTGCATTCCGTGTGACTCTACCGACCTCAGATGTCACAATTTATAAACATCTCCTCGTTCTGTCAGTTGATCCCCCCCCCCCCCCCACACACACAATCTCGTCTGTTCCCGGCGGTTCTAGTTGGCGACGGTTGTCAGTTGTAAAGCGGGCAGGTCGCCGTGGCTTCGTATTGTTCTTATCCCGAGTGCATGATGGTATCCTCGGCTGGTGGAGAGTTATATATCTCCACAAACATTATCCGAAACCAAAACATTAGGCCACACCAATTTAATTTCTTGGTTCACGGATTCGCTCGCTCCTATTTTTTGGAAAAAAGAATAAAAATAAAAATTACCACTCAGCACATTTTCACCATTAATGAAACCATTCACAAACTTTCTGGTGTAGCAAATTGGCCTTTATATTATAAGCTCCTTAAAGGGTGGGTACAGGCGCTGTTACTGTACAATAATAGTGTTTTTGTACTTTTTTCAAACTGAAAACTTTTTTTCTTTATGTTTTGGATTAGCCGTTACCTTTACCCCCGAACCATTTTATGATTTTTATTTTTATTTCTCCCTCTCGCTCCATATTTTTTATGAAAAAATCCGTGAACCAAGAAATTAAATTGGTGTGGCCTTACCTCCACCTTTATGGAGGTAACCTTCCGGCGAAGGTAACCACTACAAAGATTCAGCTTACAGCGGTTGGGTGCCTGTCCTCTTGTGGCCCGTTGTGATCGTCGTGATCCCCCGTTTTGCTGAGCCAGCCTCACCCAGCGTGCGTACCTTGGGCGCTATAGTGTAGGAAGAATGCAGTGAATCTAAACTCGGCACAAAAAGTTTGGAATATGAACTTTGGCTGATCATATTTCCGTTGTTTTTGCATCAATTTTAATGTGTTATATATCAATAGAAAGCGTGTGTGATTTCCTTTTATATGGTATCAAACTCCTCATGATTTTAAATTCGTGAAAAGAGCACCAGGGTTACTTACGTCAGTGGGTCACGAAAAAAATGTGCCCAAATTTCAATTTTTGTGTTCAACTCTGTATCATCCTGCTTGTATGGGTGTGGGTGTCAAGGATTCAATCTATCCTTTTTTCACGTAATCTTTGGTATACAGAACATCCAAGTTTATCTTCAACATTTGAGGAGATTATATGTGTATTTTGGGTGTTGGATGACCGATTCGAAGTGTGGATGCGGCAAGGAGAATGCCACGCCGACTGTCGCACGGATAGAGCGTAACAGCGCGTAGCGCTTGTTGTGGTGTATGTATGGCTGCCACAGGAAAAACAAGTTTCGCTATCATCCCAGACAAGGGTCGTGTGAGTTATTGGTTTCCTAAAG
>NC_049987.1:315052-319493 GCF_000003815.2 Branchiostoma floridae | reverse complement strand
GGTAACAGCAAGAAAGTTATATGGGTGACATTCCCTATATACTCCAAATTCAAGGGTGTAAAAACAATTTTGGGAAAGAAACAAGATTACTAAATTAAAAATTGAAGTGAAAATATGACCAGAACATAAAATCACAAACATCCAGTTCCCTTGCAGTACCGTGCATTGCTTATGGAAGGTGTGATATATATGGACATATGATTTCCACCTACTAAATGTTTTTGTTAATCTGCATTTACTATCAATATTTACCTACAGCTTCTGTACATACAAATATCCTAGTTTTAATCTATCTAAACTTGGCTTATTTGAGATGGATGGGGGGAGGGGATAGCTCTCAATGTTTTACAATGGGGGGCTCATTTGAGGACACAAGGCCGCCTAGACACATTCCCCCCCTGGCCGCGATAAAAAAAAAACACGAATATGCCCCTCCCCAAAAAAAATTACGCAACGCCTGCAAAAAGACTGCAATGGTGGCTAAGTTTTCCTTCAAAACTTGTTTACCGATAGTCTAACCTTCATTAACATATCATAGAACTGATCAGCCTATAGAGAGTCGCAATTATGTCTTTGCCAGCTATATATCAAAGACTTGAAACCAGTCTTTATGCTTATTATGTAGTCTGCAACAATAACAGCGAACAGATCAAACAAAGCTCTGTTCTGATTGAATGTAAGCATTGTTATGCTATTGAGAATGTCGACCCATCTATTTATGATAAAAATACATTCATAAACTTGCAACTGTTCCCTGCTGTGAGACCTGTCATTGACATAATCTTCAATTTGTTTCTTATTCCTGCAATCCTGCTGTAAATTCTCTATATAAGAAAATTTGATAATGAAATAGATTAATGGTCATAAATGCTTCACTTCTGACATATCTTGGGAATTCATTAGTGAAAACCCAACAGACGATGCAAATATTTACGATAGAATTTATTTTGGGAATATTTGTACTCCAAAACACATTGTCAATATACGAGTTACGTATAGGTGGACATCATATATAAGATCAAATTTTCGAGCAAAACAAAATGCAAAACATAACAATTTTATCTTTCATACCCATTTTTTTTTCATTTCATCGACGTCTGATTATTCTCAATCTTGATATGTAGGGTTTGGTAAACATACTAATAGAATTATTGCATATTGAGATAAGAAGGAATGAAACGTTTGAAAACGGTCTCGAAAAGCAACATTAAAGGACACTTCGATGCTTTCATCGGTCTGAGTAATCTTACAACATGTTTTTTCAATAGGGGCTGCACGAGCAGGGGTTGCTCGTACAGCCCCCCAGCTCCACAAAACGGGCTCTACGCACTCATGAATGCAAACACTTAGTTCTCGTCACCTTCATGATTTGTTTTTATCCATGGAGAAGCTTCTCTCGTAGAAGAAAAACAAACGGGGACGGGCTGAACTAGCACCTTCAACAAATGCGAACTATAAATGTAAATATTTGGTTCACGTTAACCAAAACAAAATCTGTATTGGGGCTCTATACGGAGATATTGTAAACAACAAGCACAGAGCCGATAGCTGAACAAGCAGCGCTCTGCGCACTATAAATGTAAACACTTGGTTCACGTCACCATCAACAAATCGGTGTTTAGGGCTCTATACAGGGATACTGTAAACAAGAAACACACGGAGCCGATAGCTGATCAAGCAGCTCCACGGGCTATATGAATGTAAACACTTGGTTCACGTCACCATCAACAAATCGGTGTTTAGGGCTCTATACAGAGATACTGTAAACAACAAACACACAGAGCCGATAGCTGACCGAGCAGCTCTACGCACTATGAATATAAACAGGGAGAGGGAGGTTACAAATCATGCGGACAAATCAATACTCATTACCTAACGTACCATTGAATTACCCAAGAAAGTGAATATTTTTTTCTTCAAGCGGATTTTTGGTCACAGAATGGTGAGTTGGGAAAAGTATTCGGAATTTATCGGTTCGCTCCCTTCACGTGGGGACCCAACCTCTGCTAGGAGAATAGATACTTGTTTGTTTGCCATTGTAAAGAATGAGGAAACTTTGCACCTTCATGCTAATAGCTGTTATTGGTTTACTTCAGCCCTGTGACAAGTTTGTAGAGATCTGTTGGTCCACTACGAAAAAAAACAACACATATGGCTTCACACCTTAAACTCTGAACTAGCAAACCTTGCCACATGGCTACATTCAAATCGTCTTACACTGAATGTCGCTAAGACTAAGTGGATTCTATTCGGTAGTAGTGGGAAGCTAAGAGCAGTACCTCCACTTAGACTCCAAATTGATCAGGAAACAGTTGAACAAGTGTACCAATTCAAATACCTAGGTGTTCTCCTTGACTGCAATATCTCATGGAACGAACACATTGATATGGTATGTTCCAAGGTATCACAGAGAATAGGTTTGCTAAGACGCTTAAGATCATGTCTCACTGTCAACATTGCAAGTATGTTATACAGATGCATGATTCTACCACTACTTGAGTATTGCGACATTGTTTGGGAAAATTGTAACACCACCAAGCAGCGACAACTTCAGGTTCTTCAAAATCGAGCTGCCAGGGTCATCCTACAAATGAAGCGACGATCCAGTGTCCAAGACCTACACAGCAGACTCAACTGGAAGTATCTCACGCAGCGGAGAAAGGAACACATGTGTGTGATGGTCTTTAAATGTATTAACGGGCTTGTCCCGACATACCTGGATACCACCTTTGTACACAACCACCTGTTACACAGCCATAACACCAGACAAGCCTCTTTGCTTCATAAACCCAATTACACAAACACAGCTGGCCACCGCACATTTGCATACAGAGGAGCAACATATTACAATACCCTTTCGGCAGACATTAGACATGCACCGACTCTACGGCAGTTTAAAGCTGCCCTAAGACACACTCCTCCGCACATGGACCTCTGACCTCCACCGTTGACGTTTTTTTGTTGACCTTGACAACTGTTCTTGGTAAAGACGCTTCGGTTTATTTGTATATATTGTTTGTTGTCCTCTGATTGTCTTACTGAATGTAACACGTTTCGTTTTTGTTATTTATGTAGTGGGCCCCCTTGGAAATCAACTTCAAACAAGTTGAAGGGGCTACCCACATGTTTTGAGATGAATAAATAAATAAATAAATAAATAAAGATATAAATTTAAACCTGTTATGAGGAGATCTCCAAAGCCAGGGGTGCCTGATTTTATAAGAAATTAAAGAATATAACGGCTTTCATAAGAGTTTAATGGAATATGTACGAATTTATAGTTATTTTAAATGATTCATTACCAAACAACACACGGATTTGAATTCAAAAGAGGTTTGCGAAATGCACACGATATATTTACGACTGGTAGAGCTCGTTTGAATTCCGTAATCCTAATCTCAAAGAAAGTTCTTGGTGTCTGAGAAGAAATCAATCAAAACAACCCATTCGTTGAATAAAGCGGTTTGTTGGCTCTCGCCAGGAAAGCTAAAAGTTCGCACCTCCGTGCTAATCCTAAATCGCCCCAGAGCGCGACCTTACCACGCCAGGACACTGACGCCGGAAGCAGCTGGCTGACTGGCGTATAACTTTCCAAGCAGATGTTGGTGGAGTAAAGTGTGACCAGCCCAAAGGTCACTTTTCCCCGCTGGTCCTACCGGCATATGAGAAGTTGACAATGTTGAAGACTCTAGCAACCTGTACATGCTTGCTTGGAGAGTGGGTCATGTAGTCTGGTAGAGCAAAAATGATAAAAGCTCCGTGGGAAGAGTAATGTCAAAGTACAGTTTGCGCAAACTATCTTTGATTACTAGTATTGATTCAATATTAATCTCAAAGGTTTTAATATTGAACACGAGTTTGTAAGCTCCTCACAATTCAGGCAAAAGACACCTTTTGTGCTCACTACACTCTGTCTGAGTTTGGTACTTATTAACCTTTAAATAATCGGCAATTGTAGGATCTCCTTGGAGATTAAAGAAACACACGAATCTGACTTAATTCATATGAGTTTTACGGAATCCACACGATCCTTAGAGATCGTATGAATTCCGCAAATATGTCCTGAATACACCCCTGTTACGACAGACATGGTACATGTATTGCTTCACCTTCAAGAAATCATATTCCACAAACCACCCCCTTCCCGCCACACTCACAGACACTACTGTAACAATGATTTTTTTTCCTTTCATGGCAAATTAAAACAACCCGTTCATTGAATGAAGCAATCGGTGAATTGTTTGTCGCTCTCGCAAAGAAAGCTGGAAGTTTACACCCTAGTCTCTACCAGACTCCGGATCGCTGGAAAAATCGTAGAAATGGAACAAATAGAGGAGTAAGCCGGCCAGAGGAATATAACCGGCCAGGGAACAGCACGCGATCCATGGACCGGGTTCTTTTTTCATGGGGGCTAGAGTAGGAACGGCCGTGCCAGCCATCT
>NC_049987.1:312162-314727 GCF_000003815.2 Branchiostoma floridae | reverse complement strand
GACTCACTGATGATTGGCCTGGTTTGACATTTGGTCTGGCAATCATGCAAACGGTGACGCCTTTACATGAATGGGCATGTGCATGAAAAAAATCTCTTTTTTCGGCCCTTCACCGGTTTGGGCTCCGGCTTCCTCCAGCTTCTCCCTGCCCGGTTATATTCCTCTCTATTTGTTCCATTTCTACGATTTTCCAGCGATCCGGAGTCTGGTAGAGACTATTTACACACCCCGTGCTAATACGATATCGGCTTTACCACTTGCACGCCGAAAACAGCTGGCTGACTAGAGAGGTCTATAACTTTGCAAGCAGAGGTTGGTGGAGAAAGGTGTGACCCTTTACTTCAATGTCACTTTCTCCATTGGTCCTACCGGCACATGTGAAGGTCACGATGTTCTCTACGAACCTGTACATGCTGGCTTGGTCATAAAGTCCGTTAGAGTGATTAAGTCAAAGTACAAGGTTTTAATATCAAACACTTGGTTGAGGTTGGTGGGAAAATCGCGACCTTTTCGTTTCATAATTTTCGACCTTCAAAAAAAAATATGAATCAAAGGAAATGGTCACGATTTTCCCCACGGACCTCTGCTTGGAGACTACGTCATAGGCCAGTCAGCCAGCCGCTTCTGGCGTCAGTGTTCTGGCGTGGTAAGGGCGCGCTTTGAGACGATTTTGGATCAGCACGGAGGTGCGAACTTTCGGCTTTCCTTGCGAGAGTCGACATATGAACAATGCACCGCTTGCTTCATTCAATAAACGGGTTGTATTGATTCTTAAAAGTATTACCATCTCGATTGTTCTTTTAACCTTTGTATCGAACCATACAAAAATTAACAATTATTACTAGTGTTTGTGTGCATTGCGCGCGCGCGCGCGGGTCTGTTGCCCACTTTGCAAAAACAACAACTTGTGGTTGCATAAAAGAAATATTTAGACCTGTTGCAAACCTCTTACCTAGGAAGTTTTACCTCATTGCCCGTATCCGACAAGGATGGGTGGACCAAATACTCTCTCTTGGCAGTCATTTAATTTCTTCTAAAAACAGGCACACCTGGTATTGGAGATCTCATAACAGGTCTAAATTAGTAAATATTTGTTTTATGAAACCATTTTTTTTCATAGTAGGCCAACAGATTTCCCCAAAATTTGTCACAGGGGTGAATCAAACCCAAAATCAGCCATTCTTAACGATTAGCACTGAGGTGCGAAGTTTTCGCGTTCTTTACAATGGCAAACCAAGGAGCTTGATAAACGCAAACAAACAAGTACTCCTATCTATTCTCCTAGTAGAGGTTGGGTCCCCGTGAAGGGAGCGAGCCGGTAAATTCCTACTACTTTTCCCAACTCACTGTTAATTCCGCGACCCAACATCCACCTGAAGAATGAAAATTCCCCACTTTCTTGGGTCATTAAATAGTACACGCGATTTAAGTTCTTACAAAATCAGCATTTTTGTTTCAAATGTTATCGTACAAAAAAGATATCCATTCGTTGTTCTGTGAATGCTTGTCATTTGCGATTATCCGCAGAGTCTTAACACCGATTTGTTAAACCAAATGTTTACATTCATAGCCCGTAGAGCGCTGCTCGGTCAGCTATCGGCTCTGTATGTTTGTTGTTTACAGTATCTCTGTATGGAGCCCTAAACACCGATTTGTTGATGGTGACGTGAACCAAGTGTTTACATTCATATAGCCCATGGAGCTGCTCGATCAGCTATCGGCTCCGTGTGTTTTGTTTTACAGTATCCCTGTACTATGTATAGAGCCCTAAACACCGATTTGTTGATGGTGACGTGAACCAAGTGTTTACATTCATATAGCCCGTGGAGCTGCTTGATCAGCTATCGGCTCCGTGTGTTTGTTGTTTACAGTATCCCTGTATAGAGCCCTACACACCGATTTGTTGATGGTGACGTGAACCAAGTGTTTACATTCATATAGCCCGTGGAGCTGCTTGATCAGCTATCGGCTCCGTGTGTTTGTTGTTTACAGTATCCCTGTATAGAGCCCTAACACCGATTTGTTTATGGTGACGTGAACCAAGTGTTTACATTCAGTATATAGTAGAGTAGATTCATCCCTCAAGCTACCGCGACATCTTGCACACTGCAGTCATCCCTCAGAAAGACATCTGGAGCCACATAGTTCAAGTTTTGAACTTTTATTCAGCCTGTCGGCCAAGTGTTTACATTCATATAGCCCGTGGAGCTGCTCGATCAGCTATCGGCTCTGTGTGTTTGTTGTTAACAGTATGTTTACATTCATAGTTTGTAGAGGTTGCTTGCTCTGCTCTCCGTTCTGTGTATCTTTGTCATTTACGATATGTCCATAGAGCCCTGCCAACAATTTGTTTAAGGTGCTAGTTCAGCCCGTCCCCGTTTGTTTTTCTTCTACGAGAGAAGCTTCTCCATGGAGTTTTTTTTTTTTTAATTCATGAAGGTGACGAGAACCAAGTGTTTGCATTCATGAGTGCGTAGAGCCCGCTCCGTGGAGCTAGAGGTCTGCACGAGCAACCTCCAACCTCTTTGGAGCTCCTCCATGGAGGTTGCTCGTGCAGCCCCTTCT
>NC_049987.1:307035-308349 GCF_000003815.2 Branchiostoma floridae | reverse complement strand
GATTGCTTCATTCAATGAAAGGGTTGTTTTGATTTGCCATGAAAGAGAAAAATCATTGTTACAGTCGTGTTTGTGAGTGTGGTGGGAAGGGGGTGGTTTGAGAAATATGATTTCTTGAAGGTGAAGCATACATGATGTACCATGTCTGTCGTTATGCATACAGGGGTGTATTCAGGACATATTTGCGGAATTCATACGAGCTCTAAAGGTTCGTATGGATTCCGTAAAACTCATATGAATTAAGTCAGATTTGTGTGTTTCTTTGATCGCCAATCAGATCAGGCCTAAGGTTAATAGACTTAATAAGTACCAAAGTACCAATAAGTGTCCTTTGCCTGAATTGTGAAGAGCTTACAAACTTGTGTTCAATATTAAAACCTTTGAGATTAATATTGATTCAATACTAGTAGTCAAAGATAGTTTGCGAAAACTGTACTTTGACATTATAGTACTCTTCCCAAGGACCTTATATCATTTTTGCTCTACCAGACTACATGACCCACTCTCCAATCTAGCATGTACAGGTTAGTAGAGTCTTCAATATTGTGAACATCTCATATGCCGGTAGGACCAGCGGGGAAATTTTACTCGACCAACATCTGCTTGGAAAGTTATACGACGATAAGCCAGCTGCTTCCGACGTCAGTGTCCTGGTGTGGTAAGGGCGATTTCGGATTAGCACGGAGGTGCGAACTTCGGGCTTTCCTGGCGAGAGCCAACAAACCGCTTCATTCAATTAATGGGTTGTTTTTACCAATGTCTGATAGAACGTCCTTGTTTTTACGGAATGCATAAGAGCTCTACTAGTCGCAAATTTAGTGTGCATTTCGCAAAGCCCATTTGAATTCAAATCCGTGTGTTTTTTGGTAATGAATCGTATAAAATAACTATAAATTCGTACATTTTACGAAAGCCGTTATATTCTTATAAAAGCAGGCACCCCTTCTTTAGAGATCTCCTCATAACAGGTCAAAATATATCTTTATGAAGCCATATGTGTTGTTTTTTTCGTATTGAACCAAAAATGTTAATCTCCAAGCAGATTTCTCCGGTGGCATTAAAAAAGTAACATAAGCTGGGGAAGGAATTAGCCAGCAAAGGAGGATAATTTGCCAAAGATGTCTACAAACTTGTTACAGGGCTGAGCCTGAAGTAAACCAAAACAGAATTAGCATAAAGGTGCGAAGTTTCTGCATTCTTTACAATGGCAAACAAGTATCAGTATTCTCTCAGCAGAGATTGGGTCACCACGTGAAGGGAGCGAACCGATAAATTCCGACTACTAGTACTTTTCCCAACTCACTATTCTGTGAC
>NC_049987.1:293937-306774 GCF_000003815.2 Branchiostoma floridae | reverse complement strand
CAAACCTGTGACCGATTTGTTTTGGGTGACGTGAAACAAATGTTTACATTCAAAGCCCGTAGAGGGCTGCTTGGACAGACCTCTGACCGATTTGTTTTGGGTGACGTGAACCAAATGTTTACATTCATAGCCCGTGGAGCTGCTCAAACAGCTATCGGCTCAGTGTGTTTGTTGTTTACAATATCCCTGTATAGAGCCCTAAACACCGATTTGTTGATGGTGACGTGAACCAAGTGTTTACATTCATATAGCCCGTGGAGTTGCTCGATCAGTTATCGGCTCCGTGTGTTTGTTGTTTACAGTATCCCTGTATAGAGCCCTAAACACCGATTTGTTGATGGTGACGTGAACCAAGTGTTTACATTCATATAGCCCGTGGAGCTGCTCAAACAGCTTTCGGCTCCGTGTGTTTGTTGTTTACAATATCTCTGAATGGAGCCCTAAACACCGATTTGTTGATGGTGACGTGAACCAAGTGTTTACATTCATATAGCCCGTGGAGCTGCTCAAACAGCTTTCGGCTCCGTGTGTTTGTTGTTTACAATATCTCTGAATGGAGCCCTAAACACCGATTTGTTGATGGTGACGTGAACCAAGTGTTTACATTCATATAGCCCGTGGAGTTGCTCGATCAGTTATCGGCTCCGTGTGTTTGTTGTTTACAGTATCTCTGTATAGAGCCCTAACACCGATTTGTTGATGGTGACGTGAACCAAGTGTTTACATTCATATAGCCCGTGGAGCTGCTCAAACAGCTTTCGGCTCCGTGTGTTCGTCGTTTACAATATCTCTGTATGGAGCCCTAAACACCGATTTGTTGATGGTGACGTGAACCAAGTGTTTACATTCATATAGCCCGTGGAGTTGCTCGATCAGTTATCGGCTCCGTGTGTTTGTTGTTTACAGTATCTCTGTATAGAGCCCTAAACACCGATTTGTTGATGGTGACGTGAACCAAGTGTTTATATTCATATAGCCCGTGGAGTTGATCGATCAATTATCGGCTCAGTGTGTTTGTTGTTTACAGTATCCCTGTATAGAGCTCTAAACACCGATTTGTTGATGGTGACGTGAACCAAGTGTTTACATTTATATAGCCCGTGGAGTTGCTCGATCAGTTATCGGCTCAGTGTGTTTGTTGTTTACAGTATCCCTGTATAGAGCCCTAAACACCGATTTGTTGATGGTGACGTGAACCAAGTGTTTACATTCATATAGCCCGTGGAGCTGCTCAAACAGCTATCGGCTCCGTGTGTTTGTTGTTTACTTTATCTCTGAATGGAGCCCTAAGACCGATTTGTTTTGGGTTTCGTGAACCAATTAAGTGTTTACAGACATAACCCGTAGAGCGCTACTCAAACAGCCCTCTGTTACTGTATAGAGCGCTAAGATCAATTGGTTTTGGGTGACGTGAATCAAAAAACATTCATAGCCCGTGTACCATGTTTTGCGTACAGCTGCTAGTTCATCAGTCCGGTTGTTTGTCCTCTACGAGAGAACCTCCTCCATGTCGTACTAAAAATTCCATGAAGGTGACGAGAACCAAGTGTTTGTATTCATAGCGCATAGAGCTCGCACGGTGGAGCTGGAGGGCTGAACGAGCAACCTCCATGGAGGTCAGCTCTGTAGAGCTCCTCCATGGAGGTTGCTCGTGCAGCCCCTTCTCGGTTCTGGGGCACTTGTTCAATGACAACAGGCCCTCCTGCAAGCAAGCGGAGGGCATTTGGAACACCTGTTCAAACGAGATCTTGAACCCATTCCTTAATTCACTGATAAGTGGGGACCAATCAGCACCCTCTTTTTTGACAATTCCAGACGTTAACATGGTCAAGGACCCAGACATAACAGCAGAGAAGCGAGAAGTGTATAATGAATGTCAGAGCTAGAAGCGACTGTATATTAAGTAGTGTATAATAAACGCCGGAGCGAACTACTTTCCGGATGGTACCCAGGCTAGATCTGACCTGAATTGCTGCTGAAAAGTCTTTGAAGGAATACTTTAAGATTTACAGAATTGATTTAATTGGTACTTCTATGGGCAAAGCTACTGATCATGCCAGGTTGAAACCTTTACACTGACATATATACAAAGTCACTAAAGAGAACTAACAAGACATCACCCATAAAAGCACATTTATGACATGCCCTTACTGGTCTACTGGTCTGTAAATCTTGGGCTGGTGCTGTGGTCTCTTCCAGTCACTGCATATGTATACTGCAAGATTAGCAGAGATTAAGTTTGAGACCCTTATTTCATTCATTTTCAATATGGACAGGGTTGAAAACCTAGTAGTTGTTGTCAAACATCTTCTCTTGTCACATGGAGAAAGTGTAGTACAATATGCATTATAAAGGGAGCTATAAAGTCACCAAGACGTCCACCATCACTTCACATTCACCATCTCAAACATTTCAGAACCAAGGACAGGCTGCTATGTTTCACTGTTGTTATTGGCATTTGCATTATTCTCAACTCTGTGCTTGGCAGTTTAACGGTTTAACATATGGAAAATGTTTAGTACAATTTGCAGTCTAAGGAGTCACCAAGCCGTCCACCATCACTTCACATTCACCACCTCAAACATTTCAGAACCAAGGACAGGCTGCTATGTTTCACTGTTGTTATTGGATCTTGAATCTCAACTCTGACATGGCTGTAAGATTTCAAACTAGTTTTACCAACTCTGGCCTCCACTTCCTGCCACTCCAGCAAGACTAACATCTCTCCCTTCTTCTTCAGCATATACATTTTAGCGTGAAAGACAGATGGCTTTCCATTGGATATCTGTACAGAAGTCTCTTGCACACCTCTTTGCACAAACTTTGCGACTTCATAATTCTACTCTAGTACATGTACTTCATCTAGACAACAGGCCCAGTTTATGCAAGGCACATTTGGTTTATATAACACTAGTAATAGTCATCAGATCATCTCCAAATCCAGATGCATCCAGTTACACTCACTTTCCCACCCACCCACAGCTTAGTACATTTCCTACTTGACTTAAACACTTAACATTTTTGGCAGCACTACAAAATACAGCAATGTAGTAATGTATTCGCAAGCATGAAGGGTGCCCAGATGGTACTTGAAGCTCCGAAAAATAACTGGAAAGCACATGGCTGAGCATGCTTTCAGGTCGCTGCTCCATGTTTGAGTTATGGTGTGAAGTATACGTTGATGGTGAATTCCCGCCGAGAGCTCAGGGCTACAAGAAACTACCCGTGGTCTATTAGAGATACCGATTTAAAGTAAAATCATCTGAGAGACGAAACTAATATTTATATTTCTGATTCCATATCCTGTAATCATATTATGAATATATGTAGGTCATTGAAGCCCAATTTAGCCCATACACAGTTCTTACGAAAATCTTTTCCTGATCACACAGTGGTGAATAAAGCCAAAGAAATTCTAAAAAAATTGAATATGTTTTGAAACTGCTGCGACAAGCTATTATAACTTTAGATGTCTGCAGCAATAACAACTTAAACACAGCTTCAAAGATGTCCTTGTATAGGGGTGTTACAATTTTGCTGGTAGACTAAGCTTTTAAACCGCATCTGTTTTGGTGAAAATTGCACAAGGGAGACAGTTTTTATATCTTATATCTTAGTATATCGATTTTTGTCCATCAAAGAGGAAGGAATGGGCAATGTTTTATCCGTCCCCAGCTTCAAAATTCCGTCAAAGGACGGAAGGATGGGTGCTGGCTACAACCCTGTTCAAGATAATGAATTCCTGCTGAGAGCTCAAGGCTAACAAGAAGCTACCCGTGGTCTATTAGTAAGAGATACCGATTTGAAGTAAAATCATCTGAGAGACGAAACTGATATTTATGATTCCATATTATGTGGTCATAGTACAGATATACATGTACATGTATGTAGGTCATTGCAGTCAAAATTAGTTTGTTATGCAAACCTTTCCCTACTTACACAGTGGTGAAAATTAAGCACGTTTTGAAACTGCAGGAATAACAACTTAAACACAGCAATTACGTGCAGGAGACGGGCATTATTTGCTCCTATTTAGTAGGCACTGTTGATGTGGCATTGCTAATTTTAGCCCTTGAGACACACGGCTTCAAAGATGTCCTTGTATATGGGTGTCAAGCTGCTGCCACCTGCTACATGAATGCTCACTGAATGAAGTTTATTCTTGTTTATTCTGTTGATGGGCACCTACCTCAGCACGTTTCATTTTGCACTGTAATGCAGGGTTGTAGCCAGCCTGAAATAATTTTCCGCCCCCTCAATTACAAATCCTCTCTAACGTTGAAGGTGCACGTTCCTAGGGGGATCCGGATGCATCACCCCCTGGAATTTTTTGAAATGTAGATCCTCTGAAGTGCCATTTCCTGCATTTTGAGGTGTAAATTTTGCTGGTAGACTAAGCTTTCAAACAACATCTGTTTTGGTGAAATATTGCACAAGGGAGACAATTTTTTTATATCTTAACATATCAATTTTTGTCAGCCACAGAGGAAGGAATGGGCAATTTTTTTCTGTCCCCAGCTTCAAAATTCCGTCAAAGGACAGAAGGACGGGTGCTGGCTACAACCCTGATGTAACGTCCTTTTTGCTCAACTCATATGGTTATTCCAAGCGGGAGATCTTTTGAATGATGTCAGAATGATTCAGATGTAATGCAAACAACACAGCACAAGTTTTTGGCCTAAACAGTGTAGTAGGTTACGTTTATGAAGGTTAGACATCCAGGTAAGCAATATTCAAATACAATTCAATCTCTACACTNCTTAAGACTAAGATTAGTAACCTGGGGCCCTTAAGTTACAATGTGTGGAACAGGAGGCAATTACATCTGAAGACTATCCTGGTTTAAGCCTAACAGATTCTACTATAATAGTGTTTTTAAAGCATCTTTTTTTTTACAAGCAGGTGGATTTACAATGTGTTATTATTCAAGCTTGCATATCAACAACAAGAGAGTTACATGTTTGCATGTTTTTCCCTCTAGGTTGCAGTGTGCAACCTTGCCTCCATCGCAGTGAACATGTACGTGAAGCCAGACGGAACTTACGACTTCGAGAAACTGAAAGAGGTCACAGTGGTCATCACACGCAACCTGAACAAGATCATTGATGTCAACTACTACCCTGTCCCTGAGGTAGGCAAGTTCTTGTAAGGCTGGTGGTTGGTCACTTCTGGTTTCGGGAATCAAGTCTTCTAAAATGACAAATAAAACGCTATTATGTAGCTTTGGTAAAGCATCCCTTTAACTTTTTTAAAATTCTCAAACTCCATTAAAGGAAACCTATACTGTAAATCTTGACATGTTTGCCATGGCATTTCTTTCTCAGTGACCTCTTCACCACAAAATGATGGCACCACAAACTTGCATTTCTACTGTACTCAGGGCTGGAAACACTTTTTTCTGCACTGGTGCAGGTAATTTTCAATGTTACCTGCACCAGACATATTTTACCTGCACCACTCTGAACTTTAGAATTATTAATCATACTTAAATTGTTCAGGAACATTGCTATTTTTTTCTGTCAAACTTCATCAATGCAGCTGATGATAATCCATACACACCTACATTTATGTTCGGTGGACCAGTGCAGGTTAGGTGCAGGTAGACACCGGAAATACCTGCACAGCTCCAATTTTACCTGCACTTACCTGCATATGCAGGTGGTATTTCGAGCACTGGTACTGCAAACTCTGAAATTCTTCTTTCCCTTCCTACCACGACATGGAACCACTGCAAAAATACTTGAGTTTTTCATATGGAACTTGTATCTAGGCTGAGAACTCCAACAAGAAGCACCGGCCCATCGGTATCGGCGTGCAGGGCCTGGCTGACTGCTTCATCCTCATGCGGTACCCGTTTGAGAGCGAGGAGGCTCAGCACCTCAACAAGCAGATCTTTGAGACCATCTACTACGGAGCCATGCAGGCCAGCTGTGAGATCGCCAAGGAGCTGGGTACGTTCACCAGATGAAAATTTATGGCTTCTTTTTTGGTGATACCTTTGGGGCAGAGCCTGTGGAACAGTCTTGTACTCGGTTTGCAAAATGTTTAAATTGTGCACTCTCACTGCATTTGGCCAAGCTTGTGTCACTGTGAGTTTCCTTCACTGCGTCACTGTTTTGTTATTTTCTCCTCTTTTTTTTTAAAACTTAGGTATTGCATAATATGTAAAAGTATGACTTAGAATACGACAAAATGCACAAAATTTAAGCAAATTCGTTCATCTCTGAAATTTGTTGAGCATCTTTGAATTCTGCAGTGATGCAAGCTTGACGCAAGTGCAGTGAGAGTGCAACTTATGCATGAACCTTTAACAGTGTTATTAGCAGACAGCAGTTACTACAGCAAGTGTTTTGTACTCAATATTTGGAACTTAGGATTGCCAAGTCTGAAATCCCAGCATACAATCTACTGGAGCTTTAGTTTATGCTAGGTGTAGAGGACCTACCTGAAATAATAAGTTATTTATGAAATGATTTTGATTGATTTGACAGGTCCCTACGAGACCTATGAAGGCTGCCCTGTCAGTAAGGGTATCTTCCAGTACGACATGTGGAACGTGACCCCAACTGACCTCTGGGACTGGGCAGCACTCAAGGAACAGGTAAGAAAAATTTAGCACAATAAACCAACTACTGTTGAAAAGCCATATCTGCCAACAGTTCCTTTTAATGTTCAGAGTATATACTTAGAAAGTATTAAAACCTATCTTAGACAGACAGAAATGCCTTTTATTAAACTACAATGAATACACTCATAATATTCACCAAGAAGATTATTTTGTTATCTGTTATCAGTAATCTGTTATTATTATTAAATGACTGAAGAAAAAATTAGATGCCTCTTAGTTGTATTCCTTGGATCAGAGTTTCCTTTTTTTTCTATCTGCTGTTCTTTTATGCAATGGTCATGATTTTTGGGTTGGTAAATAGTTCTTGTGCTTAAGAACAAGTGGCATACTTTGGGGCCTTCTTGCAGCGTCTTTGAAACTGCAGGGCAGCAGGGATGTTTTAGTGCCAGACTTTGAATTAGGATAAATGAAGAAGATTAACAGAAGTTTTTGGTCATCTTTTCCCTCCAGGTTAAGCAGCATGGTGTCCGGAACAGCCTGCTGCTGGCCCCCATGCCTACAGCCTCCACAGCACAGATCCTGGGCAACAACGAGTCCATCGAGGCTTACACAAGCAACATCTACACCAGGAGGGTGCTGTCTGGGGAATTCCAGGTCTGGTGGCCTTTCTTTATTTGTGATCAGTCTACAGCAGGGTTGTAGCCAGTACCCATCATGGAATTTTGCAGCTGGGGACGGAAGAAAAATTTGCCCATTCCGTCTTCTGTAAGCAAAATTTAACCCTCAAAATGCAGGAAATAGCATTTCAGAAGGACTAGATTTTAAAATTTTTCTTGGGAGCATGCCCCCTGACCCCCCAGGAACGCTGCGCCAAAGCCATTCAAAATGGAGGGGACGGAAAATGATTCTGGCTGGCTACAACCCTGGTCTAAAGGCATTCAAGTTAGGACTAAAAATGTTTTTGTTCCAGTTAGCCTTTTTCTTCTACCACTTAAAAGAGACATACAAGTTTTGACTTCAAATCTAAATAATCAAATTCAAACAGTATTCTGCACAATCTGCAAACTTGTTCTCCTTATGTTAGACAGTGGCTCTGGAAGCCACAGAGGTCCTCCTCCCTCTTACATGTCCAAAAATGTATTTAGTGCAGTAAGGCCATACCAATTTAATTTGTTGGTTCTCGGATTTTTTCAGAAAAAAGTTGGAGCGACAGGGCGAAAAAAAAAAAAAAAACTTGCAACAAGCCTGGATTCAGGTCCAGAGGTTCAGGTTGGTAATTCTAGACCTGAAACCATGGTATATTTGTGGCAGAATATTTGTCCAGTTACAATTACATGAAAAATTTGCATGTAGGCATACATTTTACATGTAATTTCAACAATACAAATGCAAAATAATGTGCAATCAGTATTACAGAAGTACAAACAGTAATAAAGCTTGACAGTAATAAATCATCATGGTAAATCATTAACAACATTAAAAAACTTTGAAAAAGGTTGAAAAACTTTTTCAGCACAGTATAATGTTAATTACCAATAACAACAAGAAAATGACTTAATTTCACCCAAAAAAAAATAAAAAGAGTGCCTGAAACATCTGATTCATTATTCTCTTTGTGAAACCCAGTCTGGTGAAACCTGCAGTTTAGTGTACTCCTCATTTGCATCTCATTTACATACTTGTGACTGAAAGATAAACTACTGGAAAGAGGCATTACTGCATTTGCATCTTATTTACATACTTGTGACTAGCTCCATGCGGCCTTAGGCGGCCATTTTGGGTTTTGCCGGCGACGGATTTTTGTCATTTTCCAGCACAAATTTCACGATCAATTGGTGGTTATCAATGATTTACAACGCAAAGGAAAGCATAAGCAGGTGATAGTTGTTTTTGTAAGTCCAGTACTTGTTTCAGAGGTCCTGTTTAACTGAGCCGAAATTTGTCCAGCAACTTGTGTTACTGGCACCTCATGGTCGTGGCAAATTCATTTTTTTTTTTTTTGAAATTGGGAAAAATAGAAGCGGCGATTCCGAGAACCAACAGATTAAATTGGTATGGCCTAATTGTGAGAACCCACATCTTCAATTGAGTTTCTATTATTAATGTACAGGTTTCTACAGTTAGGGCTTTGAACAGTTGATGTAAGAATGTATCATTACAACATGGCCTGAAATTTAGATAGGAAAAGAGAGAAAATCCTTACATACCCACCCTATTTGTGTTTGTCTATTTGATCCCATCCCCGCGCTCATTGATTTTTGCTGTTACCTGTAGATTGCACACAAAAATTATCAGGAAATAAATAAGGCCACACCAATTTAATTTCTTGGTTCACGGATTCGCTCGCTCCTATTTTTTAGAAAAAAAAAATAAAAATAAAAATTACCACTCAGCAAATTTTCACCATAAATGAAACCATTCACCAACTTTCTGGTGTAGCAAACATGAAAACTGACACTACTTTAGTAATTTTCAACGAACAGGTGCTGTTACTATACAGTAATAGTGTTTTTGTACTTTTTTCAAGCTGAAAACTTTTTATTCTTTATGTTTTGGATTAGCCCTTACCTTTACCCCAACCATTTTACAATTTTTATTTTTATTTCGCCCTCTCGCTCCATATTTTTTATGAAAAAATCTGTGAACCAAGACATTAAATTGGTGTGGCCTAATACTGCCTTTGAATGCCAACGGCATATACAATGAAAATGTAAAAGGTCATAAAGGAAGAAATCTATTCTTTGGTATGCCATGCTCTGTGCGTTAAGTCATTTGTTCAATCTTCATTACCACTGATTTCATAATGAAGACAACTTTTGGGAGGCAGACTTATTTGTTTGCATGCTTGCTTCCATTTTGGGGTTTCCAGACTGGCCAGATGATATCACCATAATGTATGAATTGATGTTGAACATATGTAATCAAGACAACTGTATATGAAAGTATTTGAGAGAAATGTCTGAACTGTAGCCATATTCCCTTCTTCCCAGGTTGTGAACCACCACCTGATGACTGACCTGACAGAACTGGGCCTGTGGAACGAAGAAATGAAGAACATGATCATTGCTAACAACGGCTCAGTGCAGGTAAGGAAAACATCCCTGTTGCAGACATCATTGATACGAAGGTTTCCTCCATTGTTGTTTTTTGAGCAGGCTAAAAGAGAAGATATGGATTATCATTTATGTCAAATCACATGCCTTTTGGGAGTTGGTGGGTTAAAAACAGGTCCTAGCGCAAAAAGGATAGTGCATATTACAAGTATGGAATTAAAAGAAGAAAAATAGGGAACTATAAGAGCAACCCCCCCCTTCACCCAAACTTGATGTCTTATGACTTCCAGAAAGAATAGGGTGTAAATTTTTTATATAATAACATGTAGATATGATAGAATGGAAGACATAATTTTTGTAGCACAAAATAGAAAGAAGAAAATTACGTAAAGAATACAAAAAATTATTATGTTAACAATTTTAAGACCTTATATCTGTAACAAAATAAAGCACTTGCCAACAAGCTTTCGATCAGTCCTCTGATCCTTATAAAGTTGACATGACTATTATTGTCGTGATTGGAAACAAGCATTGTTTTTTCTACTCTCTTTAGAACATTGAGGTTATCCCAGAGAATATCCGGAACCTGTACAAGACCACGTGGGAGATTTCACAGAAAACCGTGATCAAGATGGCGGCAGACCGTGGCGCCTTCATCGATCAGAGCCAGTCTCTCAACATCCACATTGGCGAGCCAAACTACGGAAAGATCACCAGCATGCACTTCTACGGCTGGAAACTGGTAAGCAAGAAACAAGTCTCTTTCTTGTCTGTAGTTTGCTGATTAGTCTCTAGGGGGCACTTTTCAAATTTGAATTGAGAACACCTTTCAACATTATGAAATGCTGGTATTACTTGTGCTCCACTTTTTGATTGTCAACTTAATGATGTTTGATCCATTGCTGATATTTGTGATTGGGAAATTCCGAATTTTTGAGCACATCAACGGTAGGTTGGTAACTTGAAGGCGGGAACATTTTTTGTTGTACTTTTCTTTCCCAGCTTGATTTTAGGGTAGGAGGAGCAGGAAGGTTTTCGTGGTGTTTTAAGGTCTCATTGATGTATTACTCTGAGTGGGTACCCTAAAAGAGATCCGAGCCATCAGCGTTGTACACTATCAGCGAAAAAGTGTCTTTTGTGGGGATTGACTAATCGTAGTTTGTAATTGCTATAAAAAAAGTTCCTATGTATAGTTTACTTTGGCAATTTTTTCCCACGATATAGGGTAAGTGTGCTCTACATAGAATGAAAAATCTGCTGAAATTTCATGTAGCTTCATTATGAAACGTGCCCATTTAAACCACGAATTATAACATAGAAGTCTATGGGAGGAAAAAACTCATCAATGAGACCTTAAGTGCATGGTTGAACAGAAGTATTACATTGCACATGTACTACAGTTGTACAGTAGGGTTTGTCTTGAATTTGCACTGGAGAGATGACCACAAAAACAAAACTACTGCAAACATTTGAAAAGTGACATTTTATTTTGCTTTCTTCCCCCAGGGTCTGAAGACAGGCATGTACTACCTGCGCACACGCCCTGCCTCCAACCCTATCCAGTTCACTGTGGACAAGTCAAAGCTGGCACAGTCGACCAAGGCAGAGAAGGAAAAACAGCTGGAGGCCATGGTCTGCTCTCTCGAAAACAAGGACGAATGTTTGATGTGTGGGTCCTAAAGAAATTCTAACAGAAAGAGTGTAACAAAATCTGTACCCAAAACTTATTGTTTTCCAGTTATGTTGTCGTTGTTTCTCCATTGTATACAGTTCAATCCAATCATGATCAACAAGCACTCTGAAATGCATGTTATACAACACCATTGATCATCTTTCATTGTTTTGTGAACTTTACAGAAAAGCTATTCGCAAAACTGTCACTCTATGAAATATAAAAAAAAAATGATTTAATAGTACATTATAACAAATAGTTTGTATGTTACTAATAGGGAAGACTATTATAAAGATATACATGTATTGTTTTTTCCTTGTATGTATACCAAGAAGTTTGAAACTTTGGAAAATCAGCCTACTTTGCCCACATTGCAGAAATGGACTCTTGACTCTGTATTATATATTTGTACAGTCACTTATCACTGGTCATTTTAGATTTGTAAGGTTGTATCCAAAATTTAGAAACACATTCAATCTTAGAAACCCAGTGTGGAATTGTAGGTTTGCATGTCATACTGTAAATGCATTTTAAGTGTGCAGTGATGTAATTTTGGATAAGGAGAAAGTGGAATTTGTGTGATAGCGTTATAGTCACGTTTTTACAGTAGTGGAAACACTGACGCTTCAAGTTCTCGGTGAAGAAAACCAAAAGACAAGAACAATAAATACTGCAAACATAAATGCATTTGCATAGTGACAATATGCTTCTTGTATATTATCTTATCCTACTTTGTGTACTGAAGACTATAGTTATACTTATAGAGGTAGTTGAAATGTCTAAAGTTCTCCCAAATCTGAAGTGACCAGTGATACTTTCTGGTGGTCAACCTACTTTGTTTCACCGTTATACCAAAATAACTTTAGGAGACTTATTAATAGTGTTACACTTAAGACATCAAGTACTCTTATAGATGTGTGCATGTTTACTTTAACTGTGGTGTCTTGGTGCAGACGACTTGAAGTTTTTTTGTCTTCTTCCACGGCCAACAAGCACTGCCCCGAATGATGTAACTGTGTGTATATGTGGCTAAGTGGTTAGAATAAAGGCTATTTTCAAGTCTCTGCAACTTCTCCCTTATTTTTTTTCTACAAGTTGATATTGTCGTTTGACATAGACAACTGGGAAAGTCTTTAACATAGCCAATCGTTTATGTACCTTTACTGTTGGATGCCTGATCAAAATTGAAGGCACAAAACGTCATATGTTAGTTACATTTAAGCGACCTGTCGGGAAAGCTTTTTATAGAAGAGTAGCATCACTTACCACAGGACTAAACCAACGAATTCCACTTAAATTACGTCAGGAGAGGAGAATGAAACCAGGAAAGATATGCGGTCTAAGGGTCAGGAGAGGAAACTGGTTAAGGAAATGCGGTCTAACTTGGACGTGTCAGAATCCTTGCATTACAACAACGGACAACATTGGGGAATTGTTCCAAAGGACTTGTGTACTGTATATCTTAAAAATAATCACATTTGCGACAATTGAATTTACACAAGTACCATCCACAAATTTGAACGTCGTTGCCCAAATTTTAAATG
>NC_049987.1:292229-292589 GCF_000003815.2 Branchiostoma floridae | reverse complement strand
ATTACAAAAGGCAGGCAGGCATGACGACTAGAGTAGCCCCTATTAAGTTACAGTGCCTCCCCCTAGAGGGTTCAGGTATCCGTCTGAATACTGTAAATGCAGAAATGTTCGCGGTGGATTAGTGTTCGCGGTTTTCGCGGTGACCACTTTACCGCGAATTTAAAACCACCGCGAACATTTTTCTATCATGATATTAGATTGCAGTCTATGGTGTTACCGCGAATTTAAATCCACCGCGAAAAGTCCTTTTTCCTGCTACCGCGAAATTAAATCCCCGCGAACTTAAATACATTTACAGTACCAAACGCCACCCTGTCTCTAGGGCACCCCCACCACTACCCGACCCCACCCTCAACCCAA
>NC_049987.1:284980-292129 GCF_000003815.2 Branchiostoma floridae | reverse complement strand
CATAGGTGCGGCTTACACCCCCACCCCCCCCACCCCAACCATTTCCTACTTTCATTCCACGTAAGGGTTGGGAGATGATCTCAGTTTTGTGATGTTGCGAAGAACACTACAAAACATGATCATAGTGACATTTTCGGCATCTCTCGCAATATGTTTGCAAGCACTGGAGGAAGGGGGTATTTGTTGCAGGGGGGCTTTCAAGGCTAGGGGAACAGCTGTACATAGCTAGAGACGATCAGTTTTGACCCGCCCTCCGAACACCACGCTAAGTCATCTTAGGCTCCCTAACAAATGTCGGTCCTGTCGACAGGAAGCGGGGGTGACGTAATATGTGACGGTGACCGGGGCTGCGCCATCAGCAAACCGTTTTATTTCCCGCCAACGCACTCTGCCCGGCCAGCGGGACAGCCATCTCTCTCTCATGGCCATATGAACGTGTGTCTCACTCCACTGCCGCTTGGAATTTCCAACTAGCCAGCCGCTCTTTGCTAGTCTTTACCAGACTCCGGCCTGGCCGAATAGTAATAGGGGACTTTGGCCAAGTTAGGAATAAAAGCCTAGTATGAGTTAATTAGCCAAGGAGTGAACTGACCGGCCGGTGGATAGCTGGATGGACTCCAAAGGACTGAGTGAAATCCCATGGCAACTTATTTGTCCCCATTTGGCCAAATTCTTCCCTTTCCCTTTTTTCATCCAGCTGACACGTCTGGTTGGAGACTCTTAGAGAGGAGGGCGTTGGATTCCTTCTGGTCATTAACATAATAAGATGTCGACATAAACGGGGCCTAGATTTGTAGGTTCTGCTTATGGCTCCTTTTATTTGGTGGGTCCATTTAGTACGTTTATTTTATTGCGACAGAAACTAGGTCAACTTGTTGGAAACGATGATTCTATGATTCTCAAAGGTTTTCAGCAAAGGTCTCTTGCCAATAGTTTACCCCACAGAAAAGGCTTATGGCGGCGGGTTTTGCTACGGTCAATCCGGTAACCAGAAACACACCGTTTTTTACCCAGGCCTTATGAGCGTGTCTGTACGTTTCGGTTTTACAACCCCTGCTCTATAGGGGTTTATGGGCTGGGGAAGCATTTCTATGAAATTGAACCTCGGCTTTTCGATTTAGCCAGCCGGTTATGGTGCTCTTTTGACGGCTGTTCCCCAAAGTGACTTAGACTACCCTCTTTTCAAATTCTTTTCGCCGTTGAAATTCGGTTCTTTTTTATTGTCTCATATTGTTTGACAGTCAGTTACCGCCTTTTGCCGTAAAAGCGTAACAGTTTCATATAAGGAGCATTTTGTGCACCAACGGCAAGTACGTGAATATGCATCGATGTTGGTGGAAAAGAGGAGGATAGGTAGAGGAGAAGAATCAAAATAAAATCGAATTAATTACCTTTTTCGTAAATGAACTGATGAAAAACTACTCACTTATCAACTGTTAATCATTTGAAGTCCCCGTCACTGACAAGGTTGTTCTTTTCCAATGATGTTCTAATTAAAAAGACAATGTTTCTCGTCTCTTTCTTCAGAAACCGATTGTGTAGGTGTGTAATTTTCCATCGCTCTTTTGAATTTCCCCTGCTATATAGAGAAAGAGCAATGTTCTTTTGGGCCACAGTGCTATTCCACTTCTAAACTCGTATCATATTCTCATTTTATACAACAGATAAAAATTGATACGTAGTTAGCACACCCTGGAGCACCCCACTCCTTCATTATGAACGGATTGTGCTTTATGAATATATCAGAAAAGAGTTCCCATATTTTGAACATCTTAATGCAACGGATAAATTTCTATTTTTGATGCGCCTAGACAAACCCTGTATATCAAACATTATATGTTCTTATATCTACACCTGTACAAAGAAGCGAGAAGATGTCGACCATCCTGTTAGCTTAGTACCTTCAACTAGTTAAATTGTATCCTGTTGTTTTTTCATATGTTTGTTATTCTGTTATCAGTCATGTCTGTTATCAGTGACCTGTACCTAGCCCATCGAGGCATGAATGTACGATAAAGGTCTTTCATTCATTCATTCATTATTGCCGCTGCAGCAGGAAGGGGAATGATCCCCTGTTCCTGTGAGGTTATTAGTTTTTCACACATCCCCTCACATCAGTCAACTCAGAGTCTGCGTGTATTCATGGAGTCACCGCTGTGACAATCCTTCATTCATGTATTCATCATGCATATACAGGTTCGTCTTTGAGGCATTTTGGACGCCTACTGTTCTCCAATATATGCCAAAGGTCATGTCTTCTGACAGTCAGAATCATCTAAACGCAAACTACATTCAGATTTACCTTAATTCTAATTCAGCGGCTCGTGACAGCTGTGAGGTACTGAAATGGCGTTCAATAAATACTTCGGCATTAACTGAAACTGAAACTAACTTCACATTATCTTAAGTTGCAAAGATATTTATTTCTCAGTCTCATGTATTTATTTTTATTATTTCTTTCAGTTTGTCACTACGACTTGTTTCTATCTGAAACACTTGTTCTCGCTTCCATAGCTACGCACAGCAGCACGTTTTTGGTACATGTATCCCAACATTGCAACATCGAAATGGGTGTTTGCACTCACGTGACTATGACGTACGAATTGTCCGCCATATTGAACGGTTACACCTGGACGTTGGACGGAATACTTCTTATATCATCATACATATTATGACCTACGTGTATGATTTATAAGTGTTCCAGGTTTAACTGACTAACATGCCGACGGTGACGTAATGTGTAGACTGCACTTACTGAACTGTATAAGGATGAAGAATCTATTATACGTCATTCAACGTTAAGGAATACGAAAGCAAAATGATGTTGTTGTATCACAACTGGAACCAGGTATATAAACCTCACGACAGAGTATTGCAACATTGCAGTGTTTGTGATGTAGCAGAAGATAAGGCATTTGAAATCTTTGTGTCGTTGCTATGTCAGACACCGCTGGATGCTTCAGAGCTGTCAGACGACGTTGAGCTGAGGGCACTAACCCTGTGCCTGACCAGTCTTTGGTGAGGAGAAACCCTCTGACTATTTAAGGTGTGGGTGGTCCCCGCCCTTGATAACATGCTGCCACACCTAGCGACCATCGTTTTGGGCCGCATGACGATAGGAGTGTCGAACTTCCTTGCCCGTCTGATGTCCTCTCGCTCGCGATCGTCGCTAGGCGCGTCGGTAGGTTCCGTAATCTTTCGGGTGTTCTCGGCATTGTACGGAAGGCATAGTATGTCGTCATTGCACCGGCTTAAGGCGGACACGAGACGATTCACCTTCTTGGAGCGGAGTTTTTCCTCGGTTGGAGACTTATCAAAGCGTCTGTGATGACGAAGCACTTCCTCCACAACTGTCTGTTTGTAAACGTCCCACTTGGATTGTTCCTGTAACGCTATCAACAACGCCTCGGCCGATGGATACCTACGAGATGAATATAAAGCTTGAAATGAGCATACAACATACAACATACAACATACAAAGATGGCAAATCCAATGTTAGCACTTTTTCAAAGTATCGCATGGCGTCGCTGTCGTACCTGTGAGCCGTACTAAATTTCCATATCTTACATTTGCATTGATTTGTTGTAACCGTCCTTTCAGAAAAGATAAACATGACAAATGAAGAAAACTGCAAGACAGATATCCAGTTAGTACTCACTTCTTTTCATATCCTAAGAGTTTGGCGTGTTCTGTGGCTTCATCGGAAGCGATCTCCCTAAAGTTGGCACGTTTGAGTCTGTAGATTCTGGTTCCTATCCCCAGACTCATCAGGATCAGCGGGCCCGTGTCGGACACACCCATGGTTTCCTGCAGGCCCTGTGAGAAGGGAAGAATGTGATGCTGTGACCAGGATATAACATAGTACCATCCATAGCGGGTGGTCAAAATAAAGTGGACTATGGATCCGTGGGAGGGGGGTCGATCTTGGCAAGGACATATTGTAAAGGATGCATGCATTTGCCATTTCGGATGGTGAAGTTAAGTCAAAGGTCCTGTGTATGAGGTAGCTTTAGGCGTTAGCTTCAATCGCCAATCCACTGCAGGTAAAAGAACCCAATCTATGGAGAAGAGCAGAGATGACCCCGTGTACTTGCCTTAATTTGTTGGCCGTGGCAAAGCGACCTTGCGCTACGAGATAATGAATAAGCGCTATAATATCAAGTTTATTGCAAATTCTTGCCCGTGGGCTAATTGCAGGTAACATAGATTCAAACAGTGTAAAATACAATATCACACGTGTCTACTCTAGTCTAAAACTAGTAAAAGCTAACTCTAGATCCTAGGTTATTGGGTTCGACTCCTTTTTCGAACAGTGGAAGACGAAAGATCCCACTTTTTCTATTATGTGTGGGTTTAGTGATGTGAGAAAGTTTGGATGGAATTTGACGGCCTCTTTCAACAGCTCTTTTCTTTCTTGGTTATAGAAAGAGCAGTTTGACATGAAATGTGTTTCGTCTTCCACCACATTTGAAGTGCATTGTTTGCACGTTCTTTCACACACGGATAGCCTCTTGTACCGCCCTCTCTCAATTTCGAGAGGGTGGGCACTAATTCTAATTTTGCTGATTGCCGAGCGTAAATCAAAATTATCTAATTCTAAGTATTTTTCCATAGTATGTGCTGTTTTACAGGTCTTATAAAATCTTAGCTTACCAGTATCTATACTTAAGTTATGACGAGAGGTTTGGATAAACATATCAGAGATTCTAGATCTTATCATTGTACATATAGATCTGATATCACTAAGTGAGTTACAAGAATAGAAAAGGTATACGTAGGAGTGGCCACTACTATCTAAAATTTCTTTCACTCGTTGTAACAAGGTTCTCCTGCGACTATTAGAAATAGATTTATGTTGATACAAAAGGGCATCAGCTTGTAACAAATGTCTTTGAGAATCCATTTGTAACTAGAAAGGCCGACATTTGCTTGAGAGCAAATACAGCATATTTCAGCCATCTCCCTCCCCATGCAACAATAGGCTATTTCAAAATCACCCATTTGAAAAATCACTTTTACTAATGACGGTTTAACCCAAAAATGAGTCTTACAAAATTCCCCCGTTCAAGAATGGACTCCAGTGCACCCTATGTGAATTTGCACAATAGACCAGTCCAGAAATACTCCCACTGGCCTTTTGAATAAGAAACCAAATCCAAAATTGAATTTAGCAAAAAAGGTCCCAGTGCATAAAAAGGTATAATAGACCAGTCTAAAAACACTTCCACTGAAATTGAATTTTGAATCATCACCCGTTCAAAACTGAATTTGAAAAAATCCTCCTTCAGTGTGCAAAAAAAAGGACTCTTCCATGTAAAGTAGAGCAGTCCAAAAATACATCCGCTAAAATAGGACTTTGACATTATCACTGAAGTCCAAAAAATGGATTTAAAAAAAAGCCCCCTCTATGCAAGAATGGACTCTTCCAGAACACCCATGTAAAATTGCAAATTAGACCAGTCCAAAAATAACCCTACTGAAAGACTTTGACAAACTAGAAGTCACCAAAGTCCAAAATATGAATTTTGAAAAATCCCCCCTCCGTGCGAGAATAGACTCTTCCAGCACACATTCTGTAAAATTGCAAAATAGACCTGTCCAAAAATGCATCCACTGAAAGACTTTCACCAGTCCAATGATGAAAAAAAATGAACCCCTCCGTGTAAGAATGGACTCTTCCAGATAACACCGGGCTCGCTGATTGGCTGCCACCCCCCCTCTTTAGGATATAGATTCAGGCTAAGTGATTGGTTACCTATCTAATTAGATTAAATAGACATATATGCCAGTAGGTGCAATCTGCAGCTGGGGGTCAACGACCTTAAGGTCATTGACCCCTCTGGCTATTGGAAAATGACAAAAAAAATCCCCAAATATATCATTTTGACGTAGTCTATGACAAAAATTATACATGTGTCATTTGAATAAATATCTAGTGCACCCTTTTACCAAAATTTAGGTCATTTGGTTTTAAAACCAGAGCACAAGAGCCAAAAGTGTACTTTTTTGGTCATAAAATGGCCAAATAATCGCAAAATTAAGCATTTTGTTGTACCGTATGCCTCAAGTGTTATTGAATCCATGTGCGCATATGTCTAGGGCACTCCTATACTAAATTTCAGGTCATCCGGTTCTAAAACCAAGGTACAGGAGCCAAAAGTGTCCTTTTTTGGTAAAAAAATGACAAAAAATCGCAAAAATAAGTATTTCGTTATACTGTACACCAAAACTGATATTGAATCTATATGGGGGACTTATCAAGGCACATCTGTACCAAATTTCAGCTCATTCGGTTATAATACCAGGGTACAGGGGGCCCAAATATACAGTTTTGGTCTTAAGATGACCAAAAAACCTTAATTAAATCATTTAAGAGACAGATATGGAAAAAATGAAAAAAAAACGTCCGAGGGTATTGGCCCACTCTACCCTTGTGCCAAATTTCAAGTCATTCGGTTGAAGAACAAGGGAGATACCGTGTTCTGAAGATTTGACAGGAGAAAGAAAGAAAGAAAGAAAGAAAGAAAGAAAGAAACATTACGAATACAATATATTTCACCATACCTATGGTATGGCTGAAATATAATAAGCGTAGCCAGTAACGAATAACACGCACAGATATATCTAAGTCTAAAGGAAATCTGCCAAGCTCCGCTCTAGATGCTAAATTACTACAATTTCTAGGAACTCCAAGTATATTCTTACAAAAACGGTGATGGGAAATTTCAATTGGGGAGTTGTCATTAATAGACTCTGTGCCCCAAATTTCACACCCATATAGGAGAATCGGCTTTATACAGGAATCAAATATTTTTAATAAGCACAACAATATGTCCTCTCAGTCTCACTGATTAAGAACTTTATCTATAAAAATACCGTCCGAATACAATAAGGCAATGCATATCCAGATCAAAGGGAAATACTTAAAAACTAACGAAGAAAACTGCTGTAGGTTCAGCCGGCTATTGATGCTCAATGGATTGAGTCCTCAGAGTCAGGCAACTCATGCGATACTGTCCAGCAACCTCTGCCAAGTGACAGCAAAATTGCAGCCCTTGATAAAATATGCATGCTATGAAAGTCGAAATAATGACATCGCGAATTATGTAACATCACTGTTAATATGTTTAGCATGAAACATCCAACTT
>NC_049987.1:284131-284880 GCF_000003815.2 Branchiostoma floridae | reverse complement strand
GATCATTATTTCTGGATGAGGCCGAGATTTTTTTTATTTCCCCTCATATACAAAATGTATGATAATCAAGCAACGTACATGTAACGTTACGGAGAAAATACAATTTCCTGTCGGATCACAGATCAACGATTTCATTGTTGGCATCAATCATGCTGAATACAAGAATAAAAGACTTCTTGGTCCTTTTTCGCCTCATGTCTTGTTACAAGCAAGGTTAATGATTTTGAACATGTAGACGTTTTCTTTTCTTTTATTTTCTTGGTTGGTTTTGTGTGGCGAAGCACGTTGAGGTCACTGACTTCGGCGATCCGTACGAGGGACTTGATTGACCAATCAGAATGGTCCTCGGCGTAACAAGTAACGTCCCAAGAAGACCAGCTGGGCGGCGTAAAACTGTAGCGGCCATTGTTTACTCTCGTAACCAATGGCAACCTAAGGTTTGACTCTTGCCACGCACCTGCACCTGCAAACTTTTTCCTAGTTTGTGACAATTTTACGGGCGTGCCCTTTGCGTGATTAGCGCGTGACAGAGGCGTGCCTTGCCGCATCTGTTAAAATGGGTGGTTAGCCCATGATTGAGGTCTGTCTCATTTCATCAACATGGCGGACGGGACGGGGCTGTGGTTTTTTTCAACATCAGACGACAGAGTCGTCACGTATACAGACAGAAACAGCAAGTTGTTACCTGTCAAAAGGGTTCGCCCGGGGACAGTAAGTGAAACAGTGCATATTCAGGTTAGGATGTCTTC
>NC_049987.1:268883-284031 GCF_000003815.2 Branchiostoma floridae | reverse complement strand
GCACCATTACTATGCCATTCTAAACATTTGTGCGCATATTACAGTCAGTACCAGTTGACTTTTTTGTTGGGAGGGGGGGGGTTGGTAAAGTTTACTGAAGAAGTCATTTTTGTTCTATAACCAGACTGCACAACGGTAAATCAAAGAAGACCAAAACGTCTTTCCCGCAAACTTTGCCTAAACTAAAAGTATGTCGATTGGCAACTCATACAGATTTGAATATTCGCACAAGTGTGAACGGGCCCTAATAACTTATGATATAACTTGTGGTAATTTTGCAAATACTTGGAACGAATGATTGATAGATAAAACAGTTAAGGCCACTAATTACGCAACAAAAGTTTAAAGCCGTACCGCAAAACTTAGCCGAACAACGCGGAAAAGTGTTCAACGTTCAGGTTCATTTAACGTTAGCTCAATTTTAGCCCGTTCGGTAGAACGGTAGTAAATTCCAAGAAAAATTACAACAAATGACTATTGCCTCATTTATCTATTTCGACATCTATTTCGACCGTGGATAGGCCGGACTGTCTGCGGGCAGACACTGCAGCTGCCCCGAAGGGAGCCCGGCCAATCCTCGGTAGAGGGAGGGTTGCGCATTGATTGACATTGACATTTCTTTCATATGTGCACGCACCAAAGTCACCTTCCAGACCTGGTGTCGCAAGCACGCAGCAAAGTCACATTCCAAACGAAGCTCCCTTCGTGGGGGGCCTCAAGGAATGCGGGTGGTCCAGTATTAAGTTACATATGACGGCGTTGCCGCGCCGGCCACGCACCCGGTCGCGTGCCAGTGGTGTTTGGTTTCACAACAACGCATTACAAGTTACACTTGACTAACGACTAGACTCCCTTGCAGTCTTCGGGAAGGGGCTGTTTCTTTTTTTTGTTTTTGTGGCGGTTTTTTTTTATATGTTGGTCCGCGATTTTCAACGCTGGCTATGTTCTATTGTGCCGGGAAAGGGAGTTTGTTGAGGAAGGGGATTTGCCGTGATAGCGAGTTTCTGCCCCTCCCGAAACGTAACGTTATACAAAATGATTATAATTTTCCCGACCAAAGTTTTGGTTCAAGTCCGGTGAAAAATGGAACATCGAGAACCGGTTCTTGGGCTTGCAAAAAAAAGCAATTATGTATAATTGTTGTAAAGCATACAGAACCTTCTACTAAGTTCGAGAAATTTGAGCTGAGAAATGATGAAAAACATCGTGAATATCGGCGACATAATTTGGCCTCAGTCTCTCGTAAATTTCCAAACGAAACACAGAATTCGACACCCAGACAAACAAATATGTAAGTTACTGATACTCTGTCACTGCTGTGCACCCATAGTCAACTTGTTTTAATGTGCCAAGAAACGGAAAATTCAGTCCAAAGAACGGCAGCGCTCGCTCGTCGATCGTCCGAGGTAAACAAACATGGCGGCGGTGACGAACAGCGCCCCCTAAAGACTGATGCAAACATTGCAGTTTGATAACTCCAACACCATGTTTCATGGAATATTCTATTTCTAGGGGCAAAATTAAGTAATTGTTTTGCTGTTTTGCTGCATTATGAATGCTAGTAAGCTGAAAATATTTTTGTTAAATGTGTATCTGTTGAAATGCACTGATCTGAGATAATAGTCTAATGTTATATGCTTGCTTATTCTATCATTAAAAAACTGGTATGGTCATAAGGCATGAATGAATTAAAAGGACCTACCTGCTTATCATCTTCTTCTTTCCCTCAGACAGAAATAGTATGGACACAATTTATGTGTCGAATTGGTAATTTTCTAGGGTTGTATGTGTATTCCGGGGGATATGTTTATTAGATAGTGATCTTCCCCCCTACTTCTGCGCCTCTGTGCTTGTGCTATCTACAGACTGTGAAAATTAGTGCTCTTCAAAAGCTTTTGTATTCATTTCTTGATAAGATAAAACATACTACTAGTTAACTGGAAGAAAAGATACTGGATAAGTCAGCTGATTTGAGGAAAGTAACAACTTGGAAGTGGCGCAAACTTAAATGCTGATGGGGCAAGTTGGTTTTTGATTCAGGTTGCCGCCTGCTGAAAAAAGTATTTCGAGCCCGGGCTTGTGTCCTCAAAATCAGGCTTACCCTGAACTGCATGAACGAAAGAAGAATTTTTATTTTAAGTCTACCTCTTTTTGTGCAATTGAGTCCACCAGATGTGCCTTAGACAAATCAGTAGTAATAATAGCACAACGCCAGGGGTCCTCAATATGAAAGAGATCCACAAAATACTAAGATAGAGCAGCTTAACGCATGCAACGAAGGACGAATTTTGAGTTTAAGTCAACCTTTTTTTGCAGCAGATATATTGTAAGCTCCTTGCAATTCATCCAATGTGAGCTGCGAAGAGGTAGTAGTCGGCCCACCCAATAACAATAATGATAGAGGTAACGCTACGTGTGTCGAGGTTTATCATCTGAATGATGCATGTAAAGCAATTGAAATTTATAGCTAGAGGAAGGCCCTATATAACTCATCATGTAAGAAAGTGAAAAGAGTCAGCATAACTAATAACCCTTTGTTTGTTTCATTGCAGTTCACAAATTCCACTTCGAAAACTGCCTACCTGGACAGTTATCTGACACCGCCTGATTCAGAGTGGTCGGAACTAGAGGGAATAGAAGGCGGCACTCGTTCATTCTGCCAGAGATTCAATGAGAAGTTTGACGAACTAGTGCGCGCTCATGACTTCGAAAGCGATAAAGTATGTATGTCTTTAAGCTTGCACAATTCTTAGTAGCAGAATTGCCCAGTCAAGAGACATAGGTTGCATCCCTTGTTAAAATGAGACATATCAAACTGCATAAAGATTTCCAAAAAATTAAAAAACGAAAATAAATCCAATGTATATACATGGCTTGTAGCAACTTGTAGAAAGTTGAATTATCATTTGCTAGAATCAAAACATAAATACGAGTGAGCAAAGCTAAGGAGGTAGAATTACGTGGTTGTTGTTGCAAATGACCAGACCTTGTGACACCATATACACAGAGGAATATTCATCCTTTTGGCACAGATTACATTTTAAAAACAAAATTTCAGCAACATAGTCTAGTCTCATGCAACTTTCTAAAAGCAGCTTAAAGATTAGATTTGTAATAACATATGATGTCATCTTTGCAGGAGGGAGAAGATAAGGAACATGAGGAAGATGAGGATGAAGATGAGGAAGAAAGTGCTACCGGTAGTGTTGAGGAAGAAGTGGCTGGTCAGGTCCACAGTAGTCCTGTGGACAATGCTGTAAAAACCGGGCCTCTAGTGGACTTTTACAGCATTGTCCACAGGATGCGGGAGATCCATCCGGATCTCCACACAGTGAAGAGGCCTGACCAGCCTCTTCGAAGAAGACTCAAGACATGGTGCACTCAAATCGAAGACATTGTCGGCAAGCCGGTTAGTGCAAGAACATTACTTTTTTTTAGCATACACAATAATGGACTACTACACAGTGGACTACTACTACACAACAATGTAGTTGTTTACAGCTACTAGCTTTTTAAGAATTGCATGTACAGGTACATACCATTATCAGGAGTCTATCCCTTTTTTGTCTGTAATGTCGTATCTGTTTAAATAGGTGGATTTATTCTTGAAATATTTAAAAAAAACATGTATTGCAAATACCAGAAATGCCTATCATACATTGTAAAAATTATGGCAGTGGTTTGTTTTTGTTTGTGTGTATTAACAAAATATGTAATAGCCACACAAAATGATCTTTTGTTCCGTATTCCAGAAAAAACATGTATCCGACAACTTGTGTGTTCACAAAACCGTCTCGACGATGTCGAAACGTTGTTTCCAACAAGCACAAGCCATTATGGTCAAGTGGAACAACAAGACACTCCGAGACCAGTGTTCCACTGACCTAACTCAGTACGTTTTCCAAGGTCTTCAAGGATTTGAAGAAGCCATCATGTTCGAACTGCTGTCAGGCTTCAATCATGAGTCCTCCTTCTACGAATTCAAAAGGAGGTGTGAGGAGGTTAGGGTGAGTGCTGTCAAGCTGCAAAGTCACACAAGTTGCTACATGTTTGCATATCCTGGTAGCATATAACATGACTTTGTGTTTTATTATATTTGTGTCTAACATTTTGAGCCTATAAATCTTCATTTTTTTTGTTGGTCTTGGATGAATAACTGCATTATATTCTGATGTGTTTATTCAGCAGTTTCAAATTATAGTTAACTGTGCCTTTAACAGTTCTTTATCCTTACTATTTAGCACAATAGGAGGGACCAGACTGAGAACATACAGGTAGGCTTCAATCCCCAACCTTCTATACTCTCAAAACTGTAACTGATTACAAGTATCAAATTGAATATTTAAATATTTATTCTTCACACCTCTGTGTGTCATATTGGGCCTCTGTAGCTAGCTAAAGGCAGGAGGTTGAATCAAAAATTTATAATTTTGATTCTGCACTGAAGTTAGTCTTTCCTTTTCATTTTTTGCTTGACAATGTATTTCAAAAATAGTCAAAGTAGCTCATCTCTTGCCCTAATGTTACATATTAGACATTGACACCAGGAAGTGATTACATTTTGGTATAACACAAATTAATTACTCTTGCAAAGTGAGGAAAATAGCTCCACTTTGCCATCAAGTGCACCTGATGCAGATGACTTGATATGTCCCTTTCTTTACGATCGTTTGAAACAATAATGTACAAATAATGTAGTCATCCTGCACACCTTGATTAAAGATAACTAAAGGTAAGCATTACATATGATTCTGTTTTTGTGCAGAAGCCTGCAGAGGGACATGCTGCCAATGTCCTTGATGATGCCAAGGAACTGGAAGCTGCCCTGGCAGCAAAAGAGGAAGAGATCAAGGTGGACAATGGCTTACTTTGTTGTTACACTACCCAAGTAGACATGGGTTATATATAATTATGTATAATGCCCCAAAATTATATATAATTATGTATAATTATAGTATATTTGGACTAATCCCTAGAGACCCATTGACGCTTTCCGCATATTCATTACACTTTGGTATGTACTCAATAAAAATATAAAGTTGATCGGGTAAAGCATTTTGGAGTTATGGACTTGAGTCCAGAATTAGAGTGTTTTTCCATAATTAAAAAGACGCCTGTTTTATATAATATATCATACATGTACATATCATTTGCTCACTCTGTACAGAATCTTATAAGAGAACATGAGAAAGAGAAAGGGGATCATCAGCATGCCATGGCAGAAAAGGAAAAACAGATGCAGGTAAGGAATCTCATGTTATGTTACAATCAGATAAAAATTCAAGATTCAAGTGCTTAGGCATAACATTGGATTTGAAGTACATGTACATGTACATGATAACAAACTATCAAAATAATGTGTGGAACATAGTGATTTCACAAAGCAAATCCTCATAACTTTGATGAAAGTACATGTAACGTATAAAACTCTATGTATGCAGGAGCTGATGAAGAAACATGCTGAAGCGATGGCTAGTCACAGGGAAAATCAAACCATGGTCAGTAATTTCACATTGTATTCTTTTCAGATTATATGTCATTCAACAGTAGAAGTTCAATTGTCAATAATTTTTCTCTTATAGAATTATTCATTAATCTTCACAGGATTCTCAGAAGGATGAATCCAGGGTTCATGAGCTGGAAAAGCAGGTAGCCTTGCTTCAGAGACAAAAGGAACAACTGAAGAAAAATGCAAGTGATCTTCAGGAGAGAAACACAGAACTGGAGAAGAAGCTGAGCCTCCTTCAAGCAGAGCGAAGCAAGGCTGAGACAAATCTTAAAGTAAGTAACAGTTCTTTTATACAATTTATTACATGTACAATAATTTCATGATAAGGCCACACCAGTTTAATTTGTTGGTTTTTGGAATTACATCTTCCATTTTTCCCCATATAAAAAGAAAATCCCCACACCTTCCATTCAGGACGTTTTTACTCACTACATTACAGTTACTACAGTATAAGGTCATTCAACAATGTTCCAGTACATAAGAGAACCAATAAATCAAATTTGTATGGCCTAAGGATTTTATATAAAATACAATGAGAAATGAAAAGGCTGGAGGTATTTGCTTCTGAGCAAATTCAGCAGTTTTCACTCCAACATCCTCCTTATGCAAATATGGACTGTTTTAGAATTGAAAATGAAGAAAAAATAATCCCATGCGAGAATAGACACTTCTGTAGATGATACGAATTTAAGGTCTTGACCTAAAACTACAATCTTGCATTCAATCTTGCATTCAATCTTGTATTCAAGAAATAATTAGTGTGATTACAGTACCATAGTAGTACTGTAATGAGACTGATTATTTCTTGATTAATCTTCACAGGATTCTCAGAAGGATGAATCCAGGGTTCATGAGCTGGAAAAGCAGGTAGCCTTGCTTCAGGGACAAAAGGAACAACTGAAGAAAAATGCAAGTGATCTTCAGGAGAGAAACACAGAACTGGAGAAGAAGCTGAGCCTCCCTCAAGCAGAGCGAAGCAAGGCTGAGACAAATCTTAAAGTAAGTAACAGTTCTTTTATACAATTTATTACAACACGCAAGACATGATTCACAAAAATGATGACAAGCTACGCAACTTTGTTACTCCTTTTGTGTCTTACTTTTGACGGATTAATTCGGTGGCCTGTACTCCAGGACTGAGGTTCACTGCTGCCACATTAGTTCACTAATCTGAAAGACCCTTTCTCATTGGCTGTGCCCGAGTAGACCAATCAGACTGTCGCTTATGATGAATGTAGCGTGCCTATTGGCTGCGCCGTAGTAATCCAATTAGCGTCCATGCACTGGTCCCACACATGGGCAACGTCCGCTCATTCATTTACCATATATGGTGAAACGCTCTAAGGCAGGAGGCCCTTAAAAGCAGATGTAGATCCCCCCCCAAAAAAATTTGGACTGTAAATCATTTTGAGAGATCCAAGAGAATGGCCAAAAATGATAATTGGCTCTTTTCAGTAAATACCCCCCCACACTATCATGCCAAATGTTGGGTCTTTTGAACTTACTACCAGGGCACGGGAGGCAAAAATACAGTTTAGGTCAGAAAATTGCTTGAAAACGTATAAATAAAATCATTTTGAAGGCATCTATAAAGGAAAAAAATGTCTCAGGGTATTGGCCCACTTTACCCTTGTGCCAAATTTCAGGTCATTCAGTCCACGAACGACGGAGATGAATCGCTTTGAAGATTTGACAGGAAAAGAAAGAACGAAGAAGAAGAAACGTGACGAATACAATATTTTCACTCTGTACCATATCTGTGGTATGGCGGAGTTAAAAAATGAGGTCTTTACAATGATCTTCAGTGACTGTGTTCATCCTTTTGTCCCTGCACAGAATTTTGCTGCTAAGGACATAAATTTAAGTTCACACACTGTGCAACAAAGTTTGACTTTGTGAAACTTTTTTGTTTTGTTCTATCAACAGCGACCATCATCAGAAGACCCTGTACCTGCCTCCAAAAAGAGAAAAACTGTGAGTATGAGAGCATGCTTTTTGACTACTGGTATTTATAGAATGTATATCGTAGGTGGCCCAATGTGCAAGCCCGACAGTGAGTAGGATCACCCAAAGGCTGGAGGCGTCTTGAGATTCAATTCCTGCATTACCTTCTGTGTTCCTCTTACATGGTTTTGAGGTTTTTCTTTATCAATGTGATTTGAACTTGAAACATACCATAATCTTGAAAGACAATACTCATACTGTTCATTTTGAATGTCGTTATCACAAAAATGTGTTTGAAAATCTGGTGTTTGAATATACTACCATGGTGCACACAGTTTAAATGTTCATTGACAAATAATTCTATGGAAACCTGAGTGTAATACAGGTAGCCTGTGTGTTAACCCAAAATATCACGCAGTTCAGAACACCCAAGTCAAATGTTACCAAGGCCCAGGTACATATACTGGTAAATGTCATAAGTTATACTCAATGACATTTCTTAACGTGAAGAGAAACTGATCTGGTAATTTTAGATGGGGAATGTCCAAAA
The DNA here is from genome assembly GCF_000003815.2 of Branchiostoma floridae. Lineage (NCBI taxonomy): Eukaryota > Metazoa > Chordata > Leptocardii > Amphioxiformes > Branchiostomatidae > Branchiostoma > Branchiostoma floridae. Next base: position 276,028 of record NC_049987.1, on the reverse strand, counting down.
TTTAGGGCAGTCTGGAGCAAATTAACCTTCTTCCTGCTACAAAAGTTAATAAACTTTACATACAGAACGTTAATAAACCCAAGTATACTTTCAATTTTTTGCATTCATTGTCGTGCTGACAACAAAAATCTTGTCATTTCAGGTATCTAACTGGGAGGGGGGAGAATTGAAAGCAGGGCAGCTGGTGGCGGTAGTCTACAGCGAACCCCAGCGATGCTTCTATGTGGGGAAAGTGCTTGCACTGCAGACCAGGGAGGACGAGGGGGAGGAGGAGGAAGTGAAGATCCAGTTCTTCAAACCTGCAAAGAAGTTCATGGTGAAGGAAGGGCAACCGGAGTGGGTGCACAAGAAGTTTGTGCTCGACACTAATGTTCATATATCAACAGCTGGGCACAAACTCCTCCCCCTCACCAAAAGTGAGCAGTTGCGTTTGAAGAAGAAGGAAGAGGAGTACTGGTCCCTTGTAGTTTAGGCCCCAGTCAGTAGGTTACCAAAGGTCCTTCCTGTTTCCCCATTGTACACCTGATCACAACTCTTGCATGGTATTTTGTAGACACAGTCTGTTTTGGCTTCATCCTTTTGTTTGATGTCTTTGGGGTTACCAACAGATTCCTCAGTGTGGTTTTAGGTTTGACTCCAGTAGCCATACATATTGTTTCCGAAACACTCTTTCCATAGGATCAGTGACTCCTTTTTGTTTGTTACTCCGTTCTTTCTGTTTGGGACTCTTCCCCTGCTGTTCTGCTTTGTTGAAAGCCCACTGAGAATAGCCACAGCGTGTGAGGGCCCTCTTGACATGTTGTGTCTCTAGTTCCTTATCCTGGTCTTCAGTAGTGACAGTGTTGCATCGGTCCAACAGGGAATTACTCCTAGCTTTTGGTGTAGAGGGTAGTGGGACTGGAAGTTAAGGTTATTGGTCCATGAATGTGTTCTTCCTGTACACCAACAGCTTCACTGTGCCATCCTCCTTACGCACTAGAAAAGTGTTGAGAAAAGGTAGTGTACCCTCCTTCTCCTCTTCAACCGTAGACTATATGCTGCCAGTGGGGTCGGTCTGTAAGTTCTGTAAGTACTCTTCTCTTCACAACCTCTACCATATTGTCCACGTACAAATGTATCTTTTCCATAACTTGGGTCTGCAGGTGACGGTTGCTGTGGAAGTGGCTTCTTGTTCCAGCCACTCCAGAAACAAGTTCGCCAGAATTGTCCCTACTCAATGAGACGAATAGATTCTTGGCGCTTGACATCTTTGATTCACAGTTCCAAAGTGATGTTTCAGTCGTATCATCACGAGATGTCAATGGCAAATCCTGATAAAACAAAACTAAACACATTGTGTGGAATCTCCACACATCGTGTGATAGAATTTCTGTTTTTAATTGAGAACGTGTTCTACCCACCTTCAGACCAGATGGCAACTCAGGTACATTAATTTTGTATATCATATTCAGTACATGAGACTCTAAACCTTTGCCACATATTGATGTATATAGTACAGGCTTCACTGTATCTCAAAGCAATGTTTCTAACTGGTAAGAAAGAGTCTTCACTGCGAAAACTCTGCTCCCTCCAGCTAGCTTATCAGACTATGTCAAGAGTAAGACCATATTTCTACTACAAAGTGGTGCCAAGGTGACAGCAACAAAACTGGTTTGTGTATGTCACTGTCCCTTGACTAATCCTAATACAATACTTTACATTTTAATTTTTAAACTATTAAACTTGAAGCATGACAACAAAACGACAAGTTATTGTTCTTCATATCTTAAATTCACTTAGTGATTTAAGATAATAAATCTTTGGTTGAAGCTCACATTCCCTTAGTTAAATTGTACACAGTGATTTACGTGCACAGCATTCCGGCTCTTAGCAAGATGATTTGTACAAGTAATTATATGTAACAACTAGTTTATATCATTTGTAGATACATGAGAAGAGGCACATGTTGCCTCCTTAAGTTGTATGTCATGCCTTATTATAAGTGGCACCTAACAGCATGTGCCTGGCTTACTAGGGCTGCTTGCCATGCATAGAGGTCTTGGCCAGTGTGTAATTGTTGAGACTGTGAGGGCTTCTTGCAGATCATCATGTTTTTTGTACTTTTCACTTTCACAGTTGAATTCACTGATTACAAAGTATATGAAAGTGTTGAATCAATGCAGTCACATCATGTACATTGTATAAAACAAAAAAAGGAATGTATTAATTTCCTAACTTAAAGTGACTCATTGCATATTTACTTGAAGTTTGCAGAATTATTCGCAAGTGGGATCACATTTTAAACACATCTGTTACAACCTTGTGTTGACTGTCTTGTAACCTGCATTTAAATACCTTACTGAGTCTTTATTTCAAAACACATTATGCATCTAAATTAATAACCCATGGGATAAAACCATGCATTATTTCAGTTCTACAAAAATGCTGCCAGCAGTTGTATCCATACGCTGATAATGAATGGTCTGTAACTATATTCTAAGACCAGAAAGCATCAGATTATGTATAAACATTGATGTCCACAATGTAAAATAATGCAAAAGCTAGGGAGAGAAACAGTTTGATTCTCCTTTCATAGTTTCAGCACCCAACGTTTGACCATGCACAGTGATCCTCGTTGTTATGCGTACAAGGTATTTAGAATGCTGATAACTTAGTAACGGTTCTTGGCCGTTCATTATACGTTGACTACATGAGACACGTCTTGTTCGTAATAAATAGCGTTACTGGATGCAAAATGTCTCAGTCTATTTTTCTCTCCGATATCATTCATTTCTTTGATATTCTTCGCTAGTCTTCAGTCTGCGCGCAAGAAAAAGATGGCAAAATGCAATTTTCATCGGGCAGTCGCGCTTCGAGCTTGGATCAGACTGACATGGTTTTGCATAGAAACTTTTTGAGTTGAACAACAGACTATCTAAATATCTGTAGAATGATTGCCATCCAATGTGAGTCATGAGAGGTTTGGCGTACCTTATCAAGTAATTATTACCTGATCTTCACCCTGACATCTATTGACAGTCAAAGTCTTAATTTTATTCTTTCGTGGTTCAGTGTTATGAGATTTGTAAAATAATTTAAAGACAAAAACAGTAAATCCTGCCATGGACAGATTTTCATGACCCCGTTCACACTAAAAAAAAAACGATTTGAATAAAACATGTTATCCGAATAAAACAACCCGATCCGAATAAGTTTCTGCAGTGTGAATGCTCCCAAATCACTTGGATTTCATCGAAATGAATCCTTCCATTTTTGTGACTTAAGGTTCTTGATTTTGTGCTACGCTGGACAGTGTGCCCTAACTAATGGTACGCTCCAGAATCTGTGATTTGCTCTCGTCAGAACTAAGTGATGAAGATAAGTAACAAAAATGATACTTCTGATAATCCTACCATACATGAGTTGTTGTTTTTCAGTAAAATTGTGATTTTGTGTAATACTTGTCTCTTGTGAGGACGGCTAAATCTAGCACAACCCAGGTCATGTTTTCACAGGAAATGAGGTAAATGCACTGAATGCTGCAGTCTTACCAACAAAGTGTAAAAACAACATCACCGAATCTAAATATCTGCTAGTAATATCTTAATCCAGCTTAGGTTCCCAAAATTCTGGCTCATGTTCCCAGAATTCTCCAGAATTCTGGCTCAGGTTCCCAGAATTCTGGCTCAGGTTCCCAGAATTCTGGCTAAGGTTCCCAGAATTCTGGCTAAGGTTCCCAGAATTCTGGCTAAGGTTCCCAGAATTCTGCAGAATTCTGGCTCAGGTTCCCAGAATTCTGGCTCAGGTTCCCAGAATTCTGGCTAAGGTTCCCAGAATTCTGGCTAAGGTTCCCAGAATTCTGCAGAATTCTGGCTCAGGTTCCAGAATTCTGGCTCAGGTTCCCAGAATTCTGGCTCAGGTTCCAGAATTCTGGCTCAGGTTCCCAGAATTCTGCAGAATTCTGCAGAATTCTGCAGAATTGACGTTGTTCCTGGAGACAACTAATTGCATTCTACATAGTAATTACCTTTCAATGGAAGCTTTCCACAAAGTATCAACTTTGTATGTATTACCTGTAAAGGGCTAGAAATGTTTGTCCAAAGTTCAATATTTGTCCGAAATTAATCTGGCGGCTGTTAGTAAGAATTTCTAGAATACACTACGAATTCCCACGAATAGAAAAGACTTTTAATTCTGACGGCATTCCGGCTCATTCCTTCTCGTGTGAAGGGGATATAAGGTCCATTTGGAAGTCCCACTCGGAATGGCCCCGAATGTGGCACGAATTTTGCAAATACTTCATTCCGGCTGGTTCTGCTCGATTCCTACTAATTCGGTTTCAGTGTGAAGGCCGTACCTTGGGGCCCTGGTTGGGTGGGTGGGAAATTCTCACAACAATGCTATGAGAAAAAAATTAGATCAACTCAAGATATGTGCACGCGCAGGCGGAATGTTTCCGACGTATCCGTGGTGAGCTTGGTTTAGAGATGAGCAAAGTTGAACCCGGCATTTTTCGTCAGTAGTGAGCCCCACAGAGCCTGATAGAGCTGTTTGAATGTAAATGTTCGTAGTGTAATTGTTCTTGACAAGAACGCCAGGCATAGAAAAGCAATCTGGGCCAGTCCAAATCATAGCGGCATTTAGCTTACCGGTCATAAATACTAGTCCGCCGTTCTCTTCAGTTATGATGTCACATTTTATCACGATTGTACGGTATATGGCGGCTCTTCTTGGCGACATTGTTCTACCGACCTGCCTACGGACCTGACATGGTCGATATTAGTACCATTCGTGGTGGTTGTAGTTTGTAGGTAGACATTTATTAGAAATCTACAGCCACATACACAAACACAATGTATTAAATCAAGGGATAGCGTCGTGCACATAGGAAGATTTCATGTTTGTGTGCTTTTTTTCTTCATGTTCTAGGATGGCTTGCCTCGTACGCACCTGGTGGCTGTTAGCAGGCGTTCTCCTCCACTGCCCATGGCTGTCACAAGCAGGTACGTTTGTCACATGTGCATATCACTACCGATGGCGGCATCACTACAATGCATTACAACTTTGGCTGCAAAATATTCTTCTTCTATGGTAGACAATAGCTTCATAGGGTCGGTCGGTCACCGCCATAATAATAATATGTTTATTGCAAATTCTTGCCCGAGGGCTAATTGCAGGTACAAACAACATGTAAAATAAGGAAAATACAAAGGTGCTAGGAACTACATTCTATGACTATGCTGTGCTACTGAAATGTACATTATGCTGGTTTTGCTGGGTTTGACTTCTTCTCTTTAGGCAGTGGAAGACGATAGTGTAAGTCTAACCAAGCGTCTTAGCCTAACCGACGCTTCGGTAACCACACATTCTTCAATATTGACTGGTTCTACTTCGCACTATACGGTAAGGGAGGAGGAAGGATATAAGCTCGGTCACATTTGGCACCGAAATCTTCACACTACAGTAGCGACACCTAGCGGCTGTGAGAAGTAGAACCGCAGTGAGGAAGTGGAGTGTCACGCGTGACCTACTAACATGTGTGTTCTCATCTTTCGTTTGCCACCTGGCGTTTTGTTGCACCTAGCACACAACTAAAACGCAAACATATCGTTCCTATTCTATAGTGCTTCTAGCAAAAGGCGAGATCGTGGCACCCCATTTTTCCGTCAAGCCGGACCATGTGATATTTGACCCCTTCAGTCCAACCCCGGAGGTTACGCTACCGTGTAACGCAACAGGAGAACAGCCGCTCACTTACAATTGGAGAAAGGATCGCAAACTGTTAGATCTGGTGAGGACATCCAATACGTCTTTCTGTTTATTTATTGTGCTAATGTATATACATGGACCATTGGAATCCCTTAGAGTTTTAACCAATATTATCATATAGCCAGGCGCTGCGGACCAATCAGAAGGCCCCGTTCCACGTTGGTTATGACGCAGTAACATATAGATTCCGGCCAGGCCGATGTGTTAGCTCCTTCTGATTGGTCAGAATGAATCGACACCGGCGTCGATTTATTCTGGCCAATCAGATGAAGCAATACAAACAAGAAAATAAGGAGTATACAGGCATTGGCCAATCAAAAGAAGCGAAACATATGCCAGAGCAGAGGGAATAAGTACAGACTGCAAGAGGGGGATGGCTCCTTCTGTTAACATTGGTAATGAGTTTTGTTGTTCTAAAAAGCCAAAAACTGCAGTGTTTCGAATATTTTCTGGGGAAATTTTGGTTTCAAAATGCAATCTGTAATCTCCTTACAAATGTATGTACCAAAGAACAAATGTGAATTTTCAGAAATTCGACAACGGAACTCCCACGTATAGTACCAAGAGATCTATGCGTCATACAGGAGATTGCAAGTTTCGGTAGCTAGGCTATATGATAATAACGTTAATGACCCGCCTGTTCCTCGGTGTACATGATGTCATATACTAGTACACCTCGGGCGGGTCATTAACCATTTATTATTTTAGTCCGTGGTACACGTCGTAGAGTCTTTTGTTTGCTTTCTCTGTTCCGTATACCCGGTAAACCGCCTTTAGGCGTTACAAACCGTTCAGTTGTAGTTGTACAACGGGTAACGCTAGTTCACCTTTATCCGTAGGGTAACCTTTATCCGTTCTTTTAGAACAATGTTTTTAGGGAAATCAAGTCGACAGATGATGGTTTCAAACTGTATTTTGAAAAAAGTGCAATTTGAAACCACCGTCCATCGACTTGATATCTCTGGATACCCTATTTAGCAACACAACGGATATAGGTTACCCCCGTGGATAAAGGTGAAGTAACAACGTTACAAGCTGCCTAAGACCAGACTGATAGATTTGATTCCCTTCACACCGCGATGGACTTTTACGCTGATCAATACGTGTGATGGGACCTGCGACTTAACGTTCCATCAGAGAGATTAAGTAAGGCAATTAAATTTTATGGATGACATCCTCTACAACTACAGTGTATGGTACCTCGCAAGTGTCACTTCTACAAGTACAAGTACAATTATCAGGCTACAACACAATATATTTGCTCGTTTTGCTACTTTATCGTCATGTTGACCATCCCTGCACGCGCTGATGGCATCCATAGAATTACTTGCTGTGGCCTAACAGAAGCAAGGTACTTATTTGTACCTGAGTAGACTGAGCAAGTAGTCTTAAAGTGC